>NC_060278.1:18007912-18100113 GCF_021613505.1 Equus quagga
TGGTCTTCTGTGACTGGCTCCTTTCACTTAGCATGTTTTCAAGGTTCATCCATGTTTTAGCATGTACCACACTTCACTCCTTTTTATTGATGAATAATATTCTGTTGTATGGATGTTCCACATTTTATTTATTCATTTGTCAATTGATGGGCATTTGGCTGGTTTCCACTTGGCCATCATGAATAATGTGGTTAGGAACATTAATGTACAAATTTTTGTGAGGATGGAGGTTTTCATTTTTCTTTGATATCTACCTAGGAGTGAAAATCCTGGGTCATGTGATAACTCTGTGTTTAACCTTTTGAGAAACACTTGTTAAACTTTGACAGATAATACCAAATTACCTTCTAAAGTTTCCTTTACCAACTGGAAAAGTATTAACTTATGCTTCCAGCATTGTAAGACAGTTCCTATTTTTCTGCGTCCTGGCCAACACTCAGAACTATCCATCTATAATATTTTGTCAGTTTATTGACAAGTGATAGCCTATTTTAATTCACATTTCTTATTTTAATTCACATTTCTCTGATTCCTGGTGAGCCTGCGCCTGATCATCTTTTCATGTGTTTGTCAGCTTTTGGTATTTCTTTGTCTGGGAATTGTGTCTTTCTATCCTTTTGGCATTTTGTGGAGAGGGGTTATTTTCTCTTATTTGACAATTTCTAGGAGCTCTTTATAAATTCTCTCTTAGTTCTTTGTGTGTTAAATCTGTGTTACAGATATTTTCTCTCAGCTCTTTTTGTCTCTGTTAACTTTGCCGGTAGTATCTTTTATTATCAAGGTTTTCATTTTTATGAAGTTAAATCATTTGATCTTTTCTGTTATGGCTTCTGTTTTGTTTTTAATTTTTTTTTCATGTATCAGTTTTATGTTTCCACTACCCCAAGGTTAAACTAATATCCTCTAGTGTTTTCTCCAAATATGCTTTATTTTTTTAATGTTTAGCCCTTTAATCCATCTGGATTATTTATTTGTGAGTAGTATGAGGTAGGGATCATCCTTTTTACTTTTTACCAAAGAATTACCTAATATCCTAACTCAGGTCAGTTCTCCACACATAGGAGCACCTCCTTTGTCAAGTACATTTTCCCATATGTGTGAGTCATTTTTTGGACTCTTGTATTCCACTAATCTATTTGTGAGTCATTATGCCAAGACAACACTGTTACATAGTTTTATAATATATTTTTTTATTTGTTAACAGATTTCCTAATGTACTTTTCCAAAATTATCATAGTCATTTCTGGATTATCTATTCCAGTTGAACTTTTTCACCGTTTTAAGATACAGTTTTAAGAAACCTTAAAGGATTTTGTTTGAGGTTACATTAAATTTGTAGATTATTTTAAAGAAGTGATATCTTTATAGTATTGTCTTTCCATCTAGATTTTTTTATGTCTTTAATGAAATTATATACCATTGATCAAATCGTTCCTGAATCCATGTACTTTATTCTACCTCAACTCTTAGAACTATCTTTTACTTCTGCGATAGAATAGAAATAAAATTGCAGTGAAACTAATTATCTAACTTTATTCTTGCCCACCCTCTTGGTCCTTCAAGTCGCTAGCATGGTATTTTTAAAACAGATCATGATACTCTCTTGCTTAAAAAAAAAAAATTCAATGTCTGGCTTTCCATGCACTTAAAATGGAATACAAACTCCTTGCCAAGGCTCAAATCCTTCTGTGGCCTGGCACCTGTCTACCTGCCTCTCTCTTCATTTTGTACTACTGCATATATATCGAGCTGAGGTTTTCTTTGATTTTGTTTTCCTATAGATCGGCTTTCCCATGGTCTCTCTTCTATCTTAAATAAATCCCTCAGTATTGGCACACTCTTTGTTTTTGTGCGTATTGTACATTTATTTTTGTATAATTGATGATTATTTTTATTTTAATGTTTACTTCATTTTATGGGATTGAAATAGAGTCGGTAAATCAGAAACGTGGAGTTTTCCTTGTTTCTTTTTTTCTTTTTAATTGAAATCAATATCACAGTCCATCTAGGCATAGTTGATGAACTCATCATACATAGACAATAAGAGAATCTAAACTCTGGAGATTAAGGTCATTTTGAAATTTTAGTATTTTTTAAATAATATGAATTGCAGTTAAATGGCTAAGTACTATACAAATTTTGAAAAGTATTTGGTTTATCAGAATTTATGTGAGAAAAGATCAGAAGTACTTTTTTCTGCAAATTTTATTATTTGTAAAAATACATTTAATTAGCTGGAACCAATTTGCCAGAATAAATACAGGACTCCTAGTTAAATCTGAATTTCAGATAAACAATGAATCATTTTTAGTATAAGTCAGTCCCATAGAGTATTTGTAATATACGTCTACTAAAAAATTTTTTTGTCTGAAATTTAAATTTAACTGGGTGTCTTGTGTTTTTATTTGCTAAATCTGACAACCCTAGCTAGATGCCAGCTCTAGCAACCTGACTTTTTAGAAATACAACATAAACCAGTAAGTGAATTTTAAAAACTCCTCACTTTCAAAAATAGATTTCACAAAGTACATGGCTCAAATTTACTGTACCTTTACCTATAAATGAAATAACCAAGCCTTCCCTAGGATTTTATCGCTTTTTATTTTAGCTATTCTAACATCCTTGTAAATAAGTCAGTTTTTTCATTTTTTTAACTACAGATTCTTTACCTTACTTCTACGTAATTTCATCACATCTTACTTTTCAGGCGTCATGAACCTATATACTTGAAGGAAGTTATGCTGCTTCCTTTCATTTCTTTGTTCATGCTACTCCTTATACCTGGAAACCTCCCATCTATACCTGTCCAGTCCTTCAGTGTCCACTTCCCATGCCGTTCCTTCCTGGGAGAGCTTCCTGATTCTCACAGCTCACAGTGATCTGTCCTGCCTCTGAGCACTTGTTTTTATGGCACTTACCACATTCTGCTTTGTCACCTATTGTTTGGGGTTTTGTTTTTTGTAAAATTGTAGTAAGAACATTTAGCATGAGATTACCCTCATAATGAATTTTTTTTTTTTAATGAGGAAGATTGGCCCTGAGCTAATATCTGTTGCCAATCTTCCTCTTTTTTTTTCCCCCTCTCCCCAAAGTCCCTGTACATAGCTGTGTATCCAAGTTGTAGGTCATTCTAGTTCCCCTATGTGGGATGCCGCCACAGTGTGGCTTGATGAGCAGAGCTAGGTCCACGCCCAGGATCCAAACTGGTGAGTCCCGGGCCCCTGAAGCAGAGTGCACGAATTTAACCACTAGGCCATGGGCCTGGCCCCTCATAACAAGTTTTTAAGTGTAAGATACAGTATTAATTATAGGTACCATTGTTGTACAGCAGATCTCTAGAACTTACTCATCTTACATAACTGAAACTTTATATCCATTGAATAGCAACTCCCCATTTCCTCCGCCTCCTAGCTCCTGGCAACCACCACCCTACTCTCTGCTTCTATGCATCTGATTATTTTAGATACCTCATATAAGTAGAATCATGCATATTTCTCCTCTGTGACTGGCATATTTCACTTAGCATTAATGTCCTCATTTGTGTTGTTGCATATGATAGGATTTCCATCTTTTTAAAGCTTGAATAATATTCCGTCATATATATATATCATAATTTCTTTATCCATTTATTCACTGCTGGACATTTAGGTTTTTTTGACATTTTGTCTGTTGTGAACAGTGCTGCAATGACTGTGAGAGTGCAGATGTCTCTTTGAGCTCCTGATTTCAATTTTGGATTATTGGAAGTGGAATTGCTGGATCATATAGCAGTTCTATTTTTACTTATTTGACGAACCTCCGTACTGTTTTCCATAGCAGCTACACCATTTTTTATTCCCACCAACCGTGTCCAAGGGTCCTAATTTCTACACATGCTCACCAACACTTAACATTTTGTTTTTTTGATAATGGCCATCCTGACAGATGTGAGGTGATATCTCATTGTGGTTTTGATTTGCATTGCTCTCATGATTAGAGATGTTGAGCCCCTTTTCATATACTGTTTCCTTTTATATACATTCTTTGGAGAAATGTCTATTCAAGTCCTTTGCTAGTTTTTAATTGGGTTATTTATTGTTTTGCAACTGAGCTGTGGGAGTTCTTTATATATTCTAGATATTAACCCCTTATCAGAAATATGGTTTGCAAAGAGGGTCTGGTCTTCATCTTTGTGTTCCCTGTGGTATCTTTGTATTCTTGCACTATGCTTAGCAATTGCTCTTTTCAGTACTTGGCACTCAGGGTGTGTTTGTTAAATAAATGTAATGCAGTTATCTGATTCCCAAGTCAGCATCAAATCTGAAAGGCCCAACAGGGATTCCTGTAGACACCCTGACAGCAGTGAGAAGTGATAGCTGACAGTGGGGAAGAAGAAGAGTATGAAAAAGCAAACTCAGGAATATAAAACTCTGATTGAAGCAGAGAAGGATTGATAGGGACTGATCATGATTAATTTTAAATGCTAGGCTAAGGAAACAAAGACAAAAAATTCTAAAATATAATGACATAATTATTAGAATTTTCCACAAATGTAAGTAGATTTCTTTGAGACTTATTGAGAAAAGTTTCATATAAGTAAATTCTACAAGTTGTAATATGTGAGAATATTATATCCTCACTACAATTACAACTTTGTACAGTAGTATCTTAATGACACACTTTAGCTATCAAAAGAAGATAAAAATTTTAAGTATACATTTTGTTTAAGGAAATAGGAGTAGTACATTTTTTAAAATATGACCATCCAAACTACATGCCTAAACATGTAATTACTGACCTAATCTGAATAATTCATTACCCAAGTGTTATGAACAGCTAATTTGCTATATTTAGCAGCATGATATTATAAATATACTAATCTAGATTTTGTTTAAAATTCCAAGGAAAGAGACGATGTACTATCTAACCATAACACTAGGTGGTGGTAACTGATTTTGGAAATCAAGGTGTGAAAATGTTTCTCAATGTATGTATTCTTCTTTGAATGTGAAAACATTTAATGCTGCTTACATTTCAAAAGGAAGAGGAGGGAAAAATTTGCAAGGCTGGTGAGCACCATTTCTACTTATTTGAGCTACCCATCTCTACTCTATCTTTTTCCTTTGAATGCTCTAATCCAATGACTCTGAAATTTTTTAGGGTCATGCCCTTTATGTTCTCAAAGATTATTGAGGATCCCAAAGAGCTTTTACTTGTAGGGGTTATAAGCAAATAATGATCAATATTTTTCTTGTTAGAAATTAAGACTGAGAAATTTAAAAAGATGTATTAATTCGTTTTAGAAAAAAATAATATACCCATTACTTGTTAGTATAAATCTTTTTTTTTTTTAAAGATTTTATTTTTTCCTTTTTCTCCCCAAAGCCCCCCGGTACATAGTTGTATATTCTTCGTTGTGGGTCCTTCTAGTTGTGGCATGTGGGACGCTGCCTCAGTGTGGCTTGATGAGCAGTACCATGTCCACGCCCAGGATTCGAACTGATGGAACACTGGGCCGCCTGCAGCGGAGTGCGCGAACTTAACCACTTGGCCACGGGGCTGGCCCCGTTAGTATAAATCTTTTAATGAAGAATAACTGTTTTCCAAAACAGGAGAAGAATTAAGAAAAGTGACATTGTTTTAAATTTTTGCAAATCCCTTTAATGTCTAGGTTATTAGTAGACAGCTGGATTCACATACTTGTTTATAAATTCAATCTGTTGGTATATGGCATATCATTTAGCCTCTGGAAAACTCCACTCTACACTCATGAGAGACTAAGAGTGAAAAAGACAATTAACATCTTTTTATGAAAATCATTTTGGTCTCTAAAATGGTCTTGTGGACCCCTAAGAATCCTAAACTACAATTTGAGAACTATTGCTGTACCTCCTCTCTGCCTGTAAGAAGCTAGTGATAAAATACAAATTATATGTATATGTGCCTTCTATTAATTTTGAATTTATAAATCCAAAAGGTTAAACTATTAGCTCTTGGCTTACACCATCTGATTGTTGTACTTAAGGATACATAGTAAAATGTTTACAACAAAAATGACTGAGTTAATATTATTACATTAATTGATGAGGAAAACATAATATCCTCAAAGAAAAATGGACAACAGGACCATATGATAAAAAGGATGCAAAGTTATATGTTCATTGTGTTTACAGTGGACATCATTTTTAACCAGAAAAGAATGCTTTTTAAAAATATATATGGACCCGGGGCTGGCCCCGTGGCCAAGTGGTTAAGTTCGCGCACTCCGCTGAGGTGGCCCAGTGTTTCGTTGGTTCGAATCCTGGGCGCGGACATGGCACTGCTCATCAGACCACGCTGAGGCAGCGTCCCACATGCCACAACTAGAAGAACCCACAGCGAAGAATATACAACTATGTACCGGGGGGCTTTGGGGAGAAAAAGGAAATAATAAAATCTTTAAAAAATATATATATATATATATATGGACCCAAATTATTATTCTAGTTCTATTTACTATACATTAGCTGAAAGTTATAGTCTGTGAGGAGACTTTATTATCATCGCAATTACTTCTCTGTTGTGAAATAATCTCTTGTCTTTTCGTTTTCTATGCCTTACCTTATCTTATCCTCACCACGATGTCAACTCTCATTTCTATGCTGATGATTCCCAAAGCTCTGTATCCAGCCCTGACCTCTCGTCCTATGTTCCTGAGCCTTACTTCCAGTTGTGTATCCGTCTCTGGCTAGAAGTCTCAAAGTTCCAGTTGGTCTAAAACCCAACTCATGTTCTCTCTTCATAGGACTCCAAAACCTACTTCTTCTTAATCCTTTCTTTTAATTAGTCACCATTTATCAGGTACCCCAGGCTAGAAAAGTTTAAGGAAGCTTTGACAAATTCTTCACACCATAAATACATTGATTTCTCATAGCTCTTTGCTGTTTCCTCTGCCTTGAATCTTACCCTCTTCTTCATCTGGAAATTCACACATATACTTCAAGATACAAATCAGATGTTACCCCTTCTCTACGTCTTCCCTAACACAGTAAGCAGATGCACTTATATCTCTGAAGATATATAGTGTGTGTGTATGTGTGTGTGTGAACAGAGAAAGAGCAAGCTTTTTTTCATCCAACTTCCTTGATAAACTCTTAGCCTTTGTAAGGCAGATACCGTGTTCTCTTTGTCTTTATTTCCCCAATCTTAAGCACACTGCCCATGTTTACTTAGTAGGAGACAGGGGTGGTATCATATGTCCGTGTTTTAAGTATTGTGCAGGCAGGTTCACTGCTACCCAGTGATAAATTTTACAAATTATGATTAGCATATACATTTGTTTTTGTTAATCAGTCAATTCAAATTAGCCGTTTTGCATGGATATTATTAAGTGTCTTTTTCTTCTTTTATTTTTGCCAACAATTCCTTGGATTTCAGGGGGGAAATGCTTTTATTTAAAAAAAGTTAACATTGAATATAAAGTTTTATAAATGCATTCAGTGTACATCTGAATTGTCATTACTCACCACAAACCTGATCTAATGGTATTTTATAATGAGTAGTGATGACTTGATATGAACTCTTAACACTGCTAGGTTTTCAAGTATAGTTTTAGGTAAAAGTAAAGGTTTTGGTGTAGAGTATATATTTACATATAATTACTTTTCAGATTTTATATCCCAATGCAATGATAACTTTTCTCCCCCCCCCCCCCCCCCAGAACTTCTTGGTATACATGAACAAGCAGCTGTAGGATTCTTAACATTGATGGAAGCTTTAAGATACTGTAAGGTAAGTTGATTTTTAAGGCACTTTGAGTGTTTTTTATTCACATATCCATTGTTGTGGATAGTAGTTTTCTCCTGTGACAATATTTTAGACTACTACTGTTACTATATACTCTCTTCAATTCCTTTCTGATCTGACTTCCTAAAATGACAGCCTTATTAAGGGTTTCATTAAGCTGGCCAATCCAGCTGAGTTTCCTATTTTTGAGGTTTGTTCCTTTTGAGGGTGGGGGGAAGAACCCAGTACAAAATCATTTATAAAAATAGAGACATCTGTTATTGAATATAAATATACTTTTTGGTAAACTGAGGGAAAATAATGTACTGTTTCTTCCTCACTATCAGTATGCTTCACTGAAGTAACCAGTAATACTTCATCAGGCAAAGAAAAAAAATTTGCCAAATGCCTGAAATTCTAACTTTTGTCTATTCCATCTGAAAAATGATTTCACATTAAAAAATAAATTTCAAGCATTTCACAACATTAAACTCTTTAACACATGTGCTAGGGTTAGGCACTGCCATGAAACTCTAATTTATTGCAATATATTTCATTGCTTTCCTACACAATCTGAAATAACTATTGGATATTCCAAATAGTTTTAAATCATTAATGATGTACACTTAATAAGATGTCCTGATTTTGGAGAAAGCAAGAAGTAGATCTAATTTTCTTTTCCTTTTTAAAATGGTGGTTCCGTAGCAGTGGTTCTGGTGGTGGTGATTATTTTTAGTAACAATAGTAGTTACTGGTAGTGTCTTGCCCTCTTGACAGCACATGGACAGGGGTGATATGGGTATGATAATCAGCTAGGTTTCACCCTGCTCTTATTCATTACTAGTGATCATATTGTTAAATAGTAGCAACTCTTATTTTCAGTGACTTCAGTGACACAATCTAAACCTGTTCTGAGGCAGCCTGGCAACCAGAGAATCAAGCTGCATCCCCTCCCCCCCAACACACACACCAACATTCATGTATCCTAAAAATGTGTGTGTGCACAAAACAATGGTAGCTATATACAGATGATGGATATGTTAATTAGCTTGATTGTGGCACTCTTTTCACAGGTGTATACATCTGTCAAAAATGTCAAATTGTACACATTACATATATACAATTTGTATGTCAAAGATATTTCAGTAGAACTGGTAAAAAAAAAAATAAAAGTATGCGTGTTTTGCAGGAGGATAGGGTGTGGAGATTATATATTTTGAAATCTTCACCATGTGGCGTGTAAGGCCCCGGTGATCTGGATCATGCCTGTCCTTCCAGTTGCATTGCTCCCTCCATCACTGCGCTCCAGCCAGTTTCTCAGGTGTCCTGTCAGTTTCTCAAACATGCCATGCCCTTTGCTGTGTGATAGGCCTTACTGCTTGCTAACATTTCTGCCTGGAATACTCCAGCTCTTAAATGGATGGCTCACTCTCCCGTTCAGGTTCTACTTCAAATGGTGCCTCAAAGACCCTTTCCTTGATCATTCCCTCAGTGATTCTTTTTCACATTATTTCATAGGAATAATCACTCTATAATGATCCTTTTTGTTTATTTATTTTTTTTTAATCTTGAATTTGTTTTCCTGTTGTCATCCCTAATGGAATATGGGCTCTTTGAAGGCAGGAACATTTGTCATCTGGGTACATATTAGGTGCTCAATAAATATTTGTTGATTGAATGAATGGACAATTTCACTAGAATTGTAAACTTTTCTAAATGTGTGCTTTTGCTTTTCTTCAACTGTTAGGTAGAACAGAGGAATGTCTGTTTTCCCCCAGGATCTTATTGGGAAGGCAGTGGCTGCTGTATATTCTCCTTTTGCATATTGTTTTAGTGTTCTAAGTAACTGTGGTGTTTTGTAAGATTTAAAGATTGTTTTAGTGGTGGGATCAACACACTGCTACTCGGATAGAAGAGAGGCAGAACTGTTTGTTTCTTATAGCTCCAAACGAGGGAGGGCTACCAGACAGGGCCAGAGGGGGTTATACCTGGGCACAGGGCAACAGCAAGCTGCAAGCTATGGGGGGGCGGCTTGTGTATGGGAATTGGGATGGAGTCAGCTAGGTTTCCTGGGTTCCCTGTGGATGGGCTAATTTGAATAGTTTCTGTGAGCTCTGGGGCTTGGGGTCCCTCCCTAGTTGTCTGTTACCTGGCTCAAAGGCAATTAAGGTGATGATAGTAACCTGGAGTGTGGGAGGCCTGTAAGGGAACTGGTTAGGGTGTGGACTTAACTGTATTTTTTAAGGGAACTGACTGGCCTCTAGCCAGGGCCCCAAAACTGAGTCAAGACAGCATTTTCTTGAAAAAACACTACATTACACTGTGCTGTTCATCTGTATATAACTGTAGATAGCCTTCTGCAAATCTACATACATTTACTTTCTGCCAGATGTTTAGAGAAATGGCATTAAGGAAATGATTGTGTTTGTATTAGTTTTGTAAAACTGAACATTTCCCTCTTCTTTGTGTAGCAAATTGCCCTTTAGAAATGAAATTAACATTTTCATATTATTTTGACTGTATGTATTCATTAATACAAATAAAATGATATCTCTCTCTCTATATATATATATACACACTTATACACATGCAAGCAAAGAAGAAAGTAGCTCCAAGTGCTTTTGACTGTGCCTCTTTTTAAATAGATAATCTAACTCACCCACCATAGAATCTGCCATTTTGAAGTGCACAGTTCAGTGGTTTTCCTTATATTCATAGAGCTGTGCAACCATCACCTCTATCTAATTTCAGAATGTTTTCTTCTCCCCAAAAAGATCCTCTAAACTCATTAGCAGTCACTTTCCCCTTCCTCCTCAGCCCCTGGCAACTTTCTGTCTCTCTGGTTTTGCCTATTCTGGACATTGCATATAAATGGAATTATACAATATGTGGCCTTTGTGTCTGGCTTCTTTTTAATGTTCATCCATATTTTACCATGTATTAGTACTTCCTTCCCTCTTATGACCAAATAATACTCTGCTGTATGATGTATCAGTTTTGTTTATCTGTCCATCAAATGATGAATGTTTGGGTTGTTTCTGCTTTTTGGCTATTATGAATAGTATCGCTATGAACATTTGTGTAGAAGTGTTTTGTGAACACATTTTCATTTCTCTTGGGTGTATACCCAGGATTGAAATTGCTTGGTCATATGGTCATTCTGTGCTTAACTTTTTGAGGAACTGTCAAGCTGTTTTCCAAAGTGGTTGCACTATTTGTGCAGCTTTATTTATTTTTGTTATTATATAAAACAATTCATGAGTTCAGCATTCATTTATCCTTTCATCCTACTTTATATAATTTTAATCATTGTCTTTTACTTCAATCTTAATTTAAATACACACACCCACATGCTTTTTCTGAAAGAGAAATTAAACATCTAAACCTTCCCCACAAGAGGCAGTGTGACATAATGGAAGGCTACCAGATTAGAAGCCGGCAAACCTGAGTTTTAACTCTAGTGCTATCCTACTTAGCTGTTTGAATTCAGACCTGGCACTGATCCCTGGTGTTTCTCAGTTTCCTTATGTAATATTGAGGGACTTGCACTGCACCCCTCTCAGATCCCTTCTACTCTGAGCCTGTGATGGGAGCTTTTCTTTTTTCTTTGGCTTTTATTCTCTCTTTTCTCCCCAAACCATCCTTCCTACCCTGCTGGTTCACCATTGCCGTCAGCGTACCCAACGCATCCCTCCCATCATAGGACAAAGATAGCAGTTTTTCTATGCGTGAAGACAAAAGAGTTCCTACATTCCACTTCCCGCCTAGGGATAATCACAGATTCCAAAAGGCCATGGTGGTGGTTGAAGGTGGGGCATCATATCAGGACTGCTGGCTGGTTAGGGAAGAATTGGCTCTGACCGCTGCAGGTAGCCACTTGGAATTTCTCCGTAATAGGCAGTCTGTGTGAGACAAGAAAATTCAGTGAATTTGATTGGTAAAGTTGGTTATTTTTAAGTTAAAGCTTTTGTCCTCATAAGGGTATGGAATTGATTGATGTGAACATGATTGGATTTCATAAGTCTATTTTTTATTTGCTGAAGCTTTCATTTTCTCAGTTATACACACAGAATGAGACACTCAGATTTTTGGTACTGTAGTTTTTATGGATTAAATATATAACCTTAAAGGCAGCTATAATTAGGACTTTTTATACATTTTAAAGAGACTTCATATTGTAAAACCTGGAACTTACCTTCCACCATGAAGAGTCGAGTGACAAGATTCTTTTATATTTTTAAACGTTTTAGGTTGTATCTTTTTCTTGAGAGAGATTATTATATTGCCCTAGATTCTTTGAAGACAAGGATGTTCTTAAGGTTTTTTCCCTTATTTATTCCTCAGTCTACTCATTTGTTAATTTATAATTATTCTCCTTATAAAGTAATTATCATCAAGCTTGTAGTTTTAGGGTTTGAGGTAACAAGCTGAAATTCTAGAAGTGGTCATTCTATCTAGGAATGTTAGCAAAAAAATTAAGAATGATTCTTAGGGCTGAACTAATTATTTTTAGCTGTGTTAAATCTGTCTTGTTGTTGTTCTCATGTAAAGGTGTTATATAAGCTGAGCCCTGACAGTCCTTATAACATTCGTTTTTCCATTCAGCGTTTATGGGTAAGGCATTCTGATGCAATACATTATTCCATTTAAATATGAATTAGACGCTTTAGTTACGCTTCTGATATTCATGGGCAAATATATAACAGGCAGTATAAAATTGTCATTTGTTTATTTATTTTGCTACATTTGTTCTAGGTTGGTTCTTACTTGAAATCTCCAAAATTCCCTATTTGGATTGTTGGCAGTGAAACTCACCTCACCGTATTTTTTGCCAAGGTATGCTTACAGCAGGATGTTTTTATGACGTCAGGCAAACAAGTAATATGCGTCTATATTTAGTTTGGGTCTTTGTGCAGACTTTGGTGTATTCCCACTAACAATTGGATTGTTCCAAAATCTAAAAAATTAATACTAAATAACATGTTGTTATACTGTTCTAGTTTTAGAATCATTTCAATAAAATCTGTCGTGATTTGGTTATAATTTCTTTATCTTTTCTGACTTTGGAGCTTTGGCTTTTGATTTTTTTCAGAAATTACTTGTTTTATGGTGAAAATAATTGAATTTAAAAGCTTTGGATTGCACTTTTGTAGAGAGGATAAAAATCCAATTTACATGCTATAAAATAATTTTAGTTACATCACCTAGGAAAATATTTTAAAATCTGTTAATAGTTCAGTGGTCTAGAAGTCAGGTGCTCTTTTAAGATGGAATGTTTCCTACAGTTTTTGCGTGGTTACAATATTGAAATAGATGAAATGCATTTAAATATGTTATTTTAAAATTCTTACAACTAACTGTTTCTAAATCCCAGTCTTTAACTATAGTATTTCTTTTTCCACAGTTGATTGGTTAAGATTTAGCTTTGAAGTCAGACAGCCTTCATTTGAATCCCAGTCTTGCCACTTCTAGCATCATTCAACCTCTTTTCCTATGTCTTTAAAATAGGAATTAATAGTAGTACCTAGCTCTTAAAATTGTGGTCAAGCTTAGATATAAAACATTTAGCAGTACCTAGTACAGGTTAAATGCCCAGTAAATCTTAGCCGTTGTCGTCATCATTGTTTTCATTATTCTACAAACATTTATTCAACATCTCTGGTATGCTTAGAGAGAGTTACTAGATGTTGGACTCACAGGGGAAAATATATAATTGTGTTTGTGAGGTTTCTTAATTCTAATGTACTTTCTTGATTACTCCATGAGCTTTTTTAGCTTGTACCTGTTAATGTATATTTGTGTGTGTGTGAAGTACGAATTATATAAATTGTACCAAAGACTGAACTGACAATGCTAAGTTTTGTGGATCTATTTCATTATTTGTTACTGTATTTACTTTTATTGTGCTGGTAAAAGTCCAGCTAGTGGATTTAGAGCAAGATACTTTTTCTTAAAGAGGAAAGGCTATAAAGTGCAACTCTAAAAGTACAGACAGACCTTACTGATGTTACATTTAGCCTGAAAGCTTCTGCTGTTTATTTCCCTCCTAAAGTAGAGGGGAAGAAGTTAAAAGCATAATGTGAACTACAGAAACTGAATAACTTCTCATTCCTGAGTGAAGATTTCATCATTTGACTAATTTTTGTTTCAAGTGATATAAATGTCCAGAAAAGACAATTTGTTCCAATTTACATACAAAAATGTATTTTCAAGCCAATTATTAATTATTTTTGTCTCAACCCTATTCTTTAGCATTAGGAAAACTAATAAATTCTATGAAACTGTGTAAGTTTTACTATAAAAGAAAAGATGAAACTATTTTAAATCGTAAATTTTATGATTGATATTTAAGAACTGATTTTGTTCAAACAGCAGAAGAGATTTCACAGAAGGTTGATCAAGGAGCAGTGTCAATTGAGCTGTGTAAATTTGCACACATTTTGTATTCGAGCATCTAAATGTTACGTATGTTGATAGAGTCGTGGGAGTGAATTATACCCGCCTTTCTCTGAAACACAGTTATCCCTGGTGTCCCCAGAGGGTTGGTTCCCGGACCCTGCAGATCCCAAAATCCATGGATGTTCAGGTCACTTTTCTAAAACAGCATTGTATTTGCATATAACCCATGCACACCTTCCTGTATACTTTAAATTACCTCTGGATGACTTATAATGCCTAATACAATGTAAATGTTATGTAAGTAATTGTTATACTGTCTGGTTTAGAGAATAATGACAAAGAAAAAAAGTCTGTACATGTTCAGTATAGACACGGCCATCGTAGGCCTTTCGATCTGTGATTGGTTGAATCCACAGATGCAGAACCCACAGATATGGAGGACCACTGTATACACTTCTTACCTACCTGTCCTGGTAGTCTTTGTTGTTCTTATAGTGCTTGGCCCATTGTGCTGCTGCATTTGTCACACAATGCATAGTTCCTACGTCCCACACTGTTTGTTGGGGCAAGTGAGCCTTGTTCAGGACAGGGACTCCTCTCATTCATCTTCTTATCCATAGATCTCAGCCACACGCAACGAAATGTTGAGTTAGTGACATGAAGTGTGTAGAGAGAAACACACAGACCGCTCCCACACCAGCTATAGGCCTGACCAAACAAACTCAATGTATGCCATGTAAGTCAGACCAGGTTTTTAAGTCTGTCTTCATTTATTTGTATCCCTGATGCTACTAATAGTCATGATAGGAAAATATACACACACGTGAAGTGATTATACAGAATTTTATAGTAAGATTTTAGGTTCTTCAACTATGATAAATCTCATATGTCCATACCTTATGTCTCTTTTGGAACTCTTGAATTTTATACTAATTGTTATTGTTTGATACCCACCTCTGAATTCTCCGGATCTGGTATACAATCCAGCATGTAGTGTAGGGGATTCATCAGTTTAATTAAGCCTTTGCATGAATTTTCCACACTTGGGTTCCAGTGACATTTATAACTTCTAAAAATACTTCTTCATGACTCACTCTGAAGCCGCTTAAAAGCATGGGTACTTCCTTTTCAGTCTATTTTAGAAGAATTGAATTTGGATTGGTTGAACATGTTATCTTTAAAAGGAGTTGCAAGTAAGAATTTTCCCCTTTGAAGTAAAATAATATAAAGCCAGAAGATCATGTAAATGGTAAATGAGATCAGTAATATTGGATAACATTTATTACGTCTGGTTTAAAATTTGTTTTAATAAACTAGCATTTTTGTAGTCTTCGACATTTAGAAAATACGGCAAATTTTGCTGTTCATTACATTATAGCAGGATCTATTATTTGCTCACTCTTTCTTTGATATTTCTAAAATTGACCAAGTGATTTTGGCTGTGAATTTGGTTTTGTTATTTTTTATTTTTGAGTTTTGGTCTGTTTGTTTTTGGTGGATTTGTTCGCTTTATGTTCTATGGCACGAAACAAACAAGCGTTGGGTTTTTTTTCACCAGCAACTTAATGTAAATGTTGATGTCTTTTTCTATAAAACTGGTATATTTGTTCGCCTAGATATGTATTTCATGTGCTGAGTTCTTTATACTGATTATGATTAAGTAAAAATCTTGTTTTAAGGTCACAATTTTCAAGGCAATCTGTAAATTCCCATTGTAAAATGCCTTGGAAAAGTAATAGAATTCTTCATGTGACTTATACACTGGAGGTGATAATAGTTGGCACTGTCTTCATTCATATAGAAACTCATTTGTCACGTATTTACTGGGCATATAGCATGTCTCTGGCATTATGCCGGGTGCTGTGAATACAGTTGTTAGCAAAAGTAGACATAGCTCCTGTTCTTATGGAAGTGTGTGTTCTAATGGGGGGAGGGGGGCAGCATTAATCAAAGAATCACACTTATAAAATTACAACTGTGATGAATGCTGACAAAGCACAGGTCTATAAAGCTATACAAATTTCTCCTGGTTTTGGAAGATAAGGAGTATTTCCTTGAAGAATTGATGTCTAAAATGAGCACTGAGTCATCAGTAAGATTAAACTAGGAGAAGAGAGAGAAAAGAGCATTCCTTACATAGGAAATAGAGCAAACAAACGGCTGGGGGAGAGAGGGCTATGGTGTGAACAAGCTGAAAGAGGAGGGCTGGAACACAGAAGTTGGGGGTGGGGAGCAAGGTGTCAAATGAGGCTGTGGAAGTAGGCAGGCCACGCGACGCTATGCTAAGAGTAATGACAACCACTAGACTTTCTAAAAATCAGTGGTGGTGGTAGTTTTAGGGAGATAGGAAGGAAGGGGAAAGGATTAAATTTGCATTTTGAAAAAATCATTCTGGCTAATTGTGGAAGACCGACATATGTAGAGAGTGGGTGAACAAGACTTTTGTAGTATTTCAGGTAAGCAAAGAATGTAGTTTGGTCCAGGGTTACAAAGGTAGAGTTGGATAGAGCTACATAAGGTAGAGATGGATAGAAGTGGGTAAATTTGAAAGACTTATTCCTGAGTTAAACTGACAGGACTTGGTGATAGATGCCCTTGCTGTTGCCCTTCACAGTGCTGTATATCTTCTCACTCCAGCAACTAAAACGACCCTGTTAAAATGGAAGTCACTTCATGTCACACTCCTGCTCAAAATCCTGCATTGACTCCACTTTCACTAAGAGTAAAAGCCAAACTCCTTAGAACAACCTCCTGGGCCCTACCTCCCCCCATCCGACTCCGTGTTTGTTGCCTCTCTAATGTCATTTCCTGCCACTCCCCCTCCTGTCTTTCTTGGCCACACTCGCCTGTCCTCTCCCTCAGAAATGAGGCAGGCCCTTTGCATGTGCTATTCCCTTTGCTTAAAATGCTCTTGCCCCAGATGTCTGTATAAAGGATTCCTGCTTTCTTCAGGTCACTATTCAAACATCACCTCCTTAGTGAGGCCTTGCCTGGCCACCTTTTCTAAAATTCCAACCCCTTTCTCTTCCCTCTTTTCATTAATATTCTCTCTTTCTCTCCAAATAGATATGTATATATATGTTTTTAATTGAGGTAAAATTCACATAAGAAAGTTAACCACGGCAGGTAAACAATTTAGTGGCACTTCGTGCATTCACAGTTTTGTGTAGCCACCACCTGTATCTAGTTCCTGAACATTTTCTTCTTCCCAGAATAAAACCCCATATTTATTAAGCAGTTATTCCCCATTCCTCCTCTCCAGAGCCCCACCAACCACCAATCTGCTTTCAGTCTCTATGGATGTACATACACGGGTTATTTCATATAAGTGGACTCATACCATATGTGACTGGATTGTTTCTGGATTCTTTCATTGAGCATAATGTTTTTGAGATTTGTCTTCATTGTAGCATGTATCAGTACTTCATTCCCTTTTTTGGCTGAATGATATTTCATTCAGTGTATATAACACAGTTCATTGATCCCCCTATCAGTGGACATTTGGTTTGTTTCCACCTTTTGGCTATTGTGCATGGTGCTGCTGTGAGCATTCCCACACAAGCACTTGTTTGGAGTCCCTGTTTTCAGTTCTTTGGGGTATTAACCTAGGACTGGAATTGCTGGGTCATATGGCAGTTCTGTTTCACTGTTTGGGGAGCTGCCAAGCTGTCTCTACAGCAGCTACAGCATTTTACATTCCCTCCGGCAACGTACAAGGGGTCCAAGTTTTCCACATCTTTGTCAACTTTTGTTCTTTTCCTTTTTTGTTTTTATTATAACTGTCCTAGAGGTTGTTAAGTGGTCACTGTGGTTTTGATCTGCATTTCCCTAGAGACTAATGACATTGATCATCTTTTTATGTGCTTTTTGGCCATTTGTATATTTTCTTTGAAAAACTGTCTATTCAACTTCTTTGCCTGTTTTTGAATTGGGTTGTCTGTCTTTTTGTACCTGAATTGTCAGAGTTTTTAATATATTCTGGTTACCAGGCACATACTATATATTTTACTTGTTGTTCTATCTCTTGTCTGTCTCTCTCACTAGTACGCTCTATGAAGGTAAGTTTTTTGACTGTTTTGTCTCCTTTCTCCCAACACCTAGAACAGTGCCAGCCACAGTGTTGGTGCTCAGTAAATTTTGGTTGAATAAATAAATTGCAGGAAACCCTGAAGATTTATCTCATCAAAGATTGTGATGTAGTCATGTTGGTACTTAATAAGGGGTTTAAGGGGGCTTAAGAGTTCTAACTTGTCTTTGATTATAATAATGCAGTAGATCCCTAAGCTTATAAATCAAGAACTAGCAGTTATAATGCATTCAATATCCTATATAGAGACAAAAACAGAACTAACTTGTGCCCTTCTACCCGATCAACTGAAATGCACACACATACAGCCTCTTTCTCCAGATTAGTCAATAAACACTTTGATGAGTATTTATAAATAAACATTGTTATACCATATACTCTAACATAATTAAGATTTATGTTCACGGTTTGAGGGTGGATAAGAAATTGTTTCTATTTGGTTAATAACTTCTTAACTGTCTGTTTTGGTTTCTCCTCCTGAAGTGGCTGGTTTACTTTGAGAATTTGGGTAATGAACTGTAAAGAGATGGAAGTGTGCAATTTTGAGTTTGAGTGCCAGACTAATTACTTCAAAGTTATCAGTTGATGTTTGACATGTCCAGTGGCCCAGAACTTACCTTTTTCTCTTTTATTGGAACTGTCTTCCTGACCCATGGAGAATTATTGTACATGTTTTGTCGGATTGGAAAAGGTTTTTTACAATTCAGTTTTATTTGAAAATCTACAGTAAAATAAATTTAATAATTAACTTTTATGAACAGGTTGTAAATCTTCAGATTAATCGTTTATAACCATCTTCTTTATTAAGTTTTTAAATTTAACAATCATCTTACTTTTCTATCTGAGATAAAGTGATCTTTTTTATCTTACTAAACCATGTGTGTCTGTGAAACAACATCGATATTGTACTCTTTGATGTATCTTAGAGAATGTGGTTGCAAAAAATAGAAGCAAGTCATTCTAAATAAATGGGAGTTTTATACTTAATATTGAGGGGGAATGCACAGAATCTATCTGCAGGGACCTTATAAGGACTCAGAATCATCAAGCAGCAGGGGCCCCACAGAACTCTCTAATAAGAGGATGTGGGTGAGGTGAAATGCTGTACGTAAATGGACTTCTTCAAAGAAGGAAACTTAATTTCTATTTAGTAGGGTGGAGAATTTTCCACGCAGGTCATCTGAGCTATGGCAGAACAAAACCTTCAGATCTGTACATTGTGAGGGATCATGCCCTGTGGGCATGGGCAATGTCTTCAGAAATCATAACCATGGTACTTTTGATGAGATTAGCTGAAAACTTGCAAACCTCCTGCACAGGTAAAGGAAATGATTTTCAATAGTAGATGCTTAAAGAATTTAGAACGTATATTTAAACTTATCTTTTTTTTAATTGTTTCCCTTAATTTCAAGAGAAAACATAGCTCTTATTGTTAAAACATGGCTGTGTAACATTTGTTTTATAATATGTTACATCTTGCCACCTTTTAGGAGTCAGGCCTTTTCATACTGAGACATTTTAATATACTTTAAATGCGCAAATATTACCTGATAGAATATTATGACCTTTGTCCTCTTACCCTTTTCTTCTCTCTAACCATCATTTTACCCTTTGATTCTTTGTCTTCCTTTTTTATATTTGGGTTTTAAGATTAAATTATTTGGGTCACTTTCATAATTTCCTCTTGAATTAAAATTATGAAATTAATTTTCAATGCAAATTCAAGAGGTGGGCTTTAAATTTGAAAATATAATACTTTTAATAATATTAGAATTATCTGTATAAAATGGTAGACAGAATAAATTTGTCTTTTTTGCTTTTATTGTGCATTTGAATCTCAGTGTGGAATGACAGCTGCTGATCTAATATAAAAATTGGGCCTACCGATAACATCTAGTTTCATCTTCAGAAGATTAGTGACTAATTTCCTTCGTAACCCATTTCAAACTTTCTATTGAAGTTGGGGAGATGAGTTTTACATCCCTTTTTGTACTCTTTTATGGTTATAAAAGGACTCTTTGTATGTGTGTGCAGAGTATCACCTTTGACCTTTCCTATGACAAAGCAGTTTTCCTTTCAGGTAAGAACACGTGAAAACACATTACTGTTTTTAATCGCAGATATATAAAGAAACTGAATTTAATGCAAAAGAGAAACAAAACATTGAACTGTTCCCGCGTGAGCTGACTATTCTTACAGTGGTATCTGTTACTGGGAGTCTAGATAGAATTCTTTCTACAGAGCAGGCTCCTTTTGTGTATGGCTCTTTGGTGTAACATTAGGAAGACTACTGCAGTTAAATGTTAGAGCCCTTTCTTTAGGTGTTTAAAAACTGAACAGTACTACTTTGCCATTAATGCACTGCTCTGTGTGTAATAAACACAATTTTAAGGAAAAGAAGTAAAGTGGTGCTTTATAGACTTTATTTGTTACAAAGAAAATTCACCTCTACGTATCTTTAATTTTGGGGTAAAAATCATGGGACTTGGAATACAATGAAATTCACAGTTGGGCATTTTGTAGTCGAGTTTTCCTTTGTATTAATGTGATTTAATCATTCCATCCATTTATCTTAAGTAAATTTTAGAGTATGTGTACATCTTTAAATTTCATGCCTTATCTATTACAGAAAGGAAATGGATTTAACAGCTTAAGTATTTAATTTTATAGTTTAAATCATAAGTTGTCATGTGACGTTTAACACCTATCTTCCAAAATAAAAAAAGTGACTTCAGACAAAAGATACTGAAGTTAATCTGTTATTTGAACTACTTGGAAATTTTGGGTGGAAGTCTACATGGGCTAACAATTTTCAATTATTTGAATTATTAAAAGCTTATGAATTTTTAACCACAAACTCTTTCCTAACTGCTTAGCACACTTTGGAGCTAACCCTTATCAGCTATCATTGGGTTATGCCAATGATTTGTGCCATCATAATATTAAAACTTTATTTTTATTATTTTGATCAGAAATCTTTCAAAATATATTATATTCTTACCTCCTTAAACACAGTGAAAATTAATTGCCCTTATGTACTCTTTCATACTATTCTGAATGCCCTCATGCAGCCGTTTCTGTATCTGGTTTATAATTTTTATGAATTTTCTTTTTCTCTCAGTTATCTCAATCATGTCAGTGATGTCAGCCTATTTACTGAACATGGTCCCTCTTTCCCTTTGAATTTGTTTCTTAGAATTTTTTGTTACAGTAGAACCCAAATAATAGTCCAAACAAGATAAAATATCGTTGATAGAAAGGCCCAAAGGTGCCCTGTCATGAGTCTGAGTTTTCATTAGAATCAGCATTGGTAAATCCATACCTCCAGCTGTCTGTCTATAATTTTGAAAGTAATTGTAGCAAATAGAGTTGATAGCAGAATAGGGCACAAGGTCTTATATATTCATGCAGGATAGTGTGAACAAGTTTATGATTTTATTTTTCTGTGCTTTTGTTTATGTTATCCTCTGCCCAGAATGTGATCAAAATCCTTCTTAGCATTCATGGTCCAGCCTTGACATCTTCTGTGTTGTGACTACTGATTTTCTCACTCCCCTGTTGCTCTTAGAATTTCTTCCAACTTCCTACCTTCTTGTGATCTGTGATACTACCTAATTTACCTTTTTTCCCCACAGTACCTAATAGATCTACATTAGGCTTTGTGCTAAGTACTGTTGAAATGCAAAGATTAATGATACATTGTCATAGTTGACTATTTACATTTGCTGAGTGTTTTCTGTGTGTCAGGCACTGTGCTAAGCATTTTACGTGCGTTCCTCATTTAATCCTCAATGCAACCCTTTGAAGTAAGTACCATTTTCATCTACATTTCATAGTCTGGGGCCAGTGAAAAATAACATCTCCATAGTTATTTGCTAGTGAGTGCTAGAGCCAGGATTCAAACTCAAATCTTCTGACTCCTGAGCTTTTCACTACTTCTCCGCGCTTAGGAAAACAAAAACCAAAAAATTATACTAGGCAAGAGTAGAGACTAGAAGAGGGAAAAGGTGGGTGCAGAGGAGATGTTACTTGAATTAAAGAACGTGGTAAGTTTTAGACTCACATGAAATGAGGGCTGTGTTCTAGGCTTGGAAAAAAGATTAAGCTAAAAGACAAGAGATGTGTGATGGGAAAATTCATGCTATATTTGGAGAATAGTAATTGGTTCTTTATGGCTGAACCATACTAGTTGTGCTAGGATATTCGGATGAAAGCAAAGGTTAGGATCAGACTTAGGACCAGCTGGAATAATCATTGATTCCCAAACCATCTTCCCTATACTTACGTTGGTGTACTTACCTTGATGTGAAAGCCGTGACTATCCAAGGCATGAATGTGTAGCGTATTCATCAGAGGAGAACAGTTTTCTTAGTGAAGAGTAAAAACCTCTGTGAGGCTGTAGTAAAACTTAACAATATTAGGAATGTGAGTGCTGTGACTATTTTTCACAGTGAAATCTTGTTTAAAATAGTAGAAAAGGAAGTAGGATTTGAGAGGGAGGGGCAGAGGTGTCCCTCACTTTGCATTTTACTAATCCAAGCCCACCATGCTTAAATTACTATATTGTGCGGACTGCACTTTGAGTAATCTTTTTAGGCTTTCATTTTCATATGAAATATATGAGGTCTAGATATGTGGAGATTCCCTTATATACAGCTTATATGGTTAAAATCAGTGTCAGTGGGTAGCAGGAGGGAAGAGACGAGAGGAAGAAGTCGGCCAAGTATGAATAGGAAGAGCAAATGGAACACAGGTGGCACAGCAAAGGAAAACCCCTGCCAGAATGTTAGGTTTTAATTCCTTTTGGCAACTTCCTGAAGTGACAAACAACCCTAAAATTTCAGCAGTTTACATGGTAGTATTCAAGAAGGGGGCAATGAGAGCAGTCCACCCCAGGTAGGAGGGATGTTGACCTCTGAAATTGTTTAGATTTGCCTACATATGATGATAATAAAAAGGAATTCAACAAAGTCAGTTTTATTATATTTAAATTCTCTACAAACAGTGTACCCTGGTTTTTTGTTTTTTTTTTTAAAGATTTTATTTTTTTCCTTTTTCTCCCCAAAGCCCCCCAGTACATAGTTGTATATTCTTTGTTGTGGGTCCTTCTAGTTGTGGTATGCGGGACGCTGCCTCAGCGTGGTTTGATGAGCAGTGCCGTGTCCGCGCCCAGGATTCGAACCAACGAAACACTGGGCCACCTGCTGCGGAGCGCGCAAACTTAACCACTCGGCCACGGGGCCAGCCCCCAGTGTACCCTGTTTTTGTCAGAACTGGGGCACACCGCTCCCACCATACCCCCGTCCCCAAACACACACAGTGAAGCTTCTTTCTGTCTTAATTTACATGTTGGCTGCTGGTGTGCTCTGCGTGCATTTTCATTCTAAGAGCTGGACTGAAGGAATGTGCACTTTTGGCAGAGGGAAAAGAGAGACACTTGGCAGAGCCAGAGATGGCGCTTAGAGCTTCTTCTAGGAGCTAGCATAATGTCACTTCTGCTTATATTTCTCTGGCCAAAAGAAGTCACCTCGCCAAACCTGATGTCAGTGGAGCTAGGAAGCAGACCCTTCCCACAGAGAGGCACTTCAGGTCCTATAGCAACAAGCAGTGATGTATAACCCTCTTACAAAGACAAGAGCCAGAAGGAATTGAGAATAATACCATCTATCACCATAGGTTACTTTGTCTCTGGGTAATTTAACAGAGTTTAAATTAATTCAAATGATGTAGTCTTTACTTAGAAGTAAGGAGGAATGTTTGACTATCAGATTGATATTTTGTGTTTGTGTGTGTGTGAGGAAGATTGGCCCTGAGCTAACATCTGTGCCAGTCTTCCTCTATTTTATGTGGGATGCCGCACAGCATGGCTTGACAAGTGGTGCTAGGTCTGTGCCTGGGATCCAAACCAGCAAACCACAAGCCGCCAAAGCAGAGTGTGTGAACTTAACCACTGTGCCACTGGGCCAGCCACCTGTCAGACTGATTTTTACCCAAGTGATTGTATAGTATTAACTTCTACCATTTAAAAAAAGTCAGATAACTATTTTTCTTGAATTATGTCAGTGTTCATGTGCCTAGAGAGTAATGGCTTATGTTAGCTGTTTTCTTAATGAAATACAGTAGTTAAAAAGCTAACAGCTTTTCTCGGCCCAGTTCTTCCTATAAACGAGAGAACACAGAAAGTGATTCTAGATGCACAGGAGGGTCATTACACAAAGTGGACGTCTTAGGCCTTAGGGATGAATTCTCTGGCAGAAACCAGTGAAGAAAGGCTGGAAGGATTGTTAAAGTGAGTTGTACAGTTATGGTAAGAGGGAGATAAAAGAATTCCATTCATTAATATTAATACTTGTAATGATTACAGTAGATCATATCCATTGGAGACTTCTCCTACTGCCTTGTTTCCACTTGTACGCTTAAAGAGTTTGTTTTTATGGAGAAAGAACCTTAGAGGGCGTTGCTTCCTGCTTCCTACCCTGACCTCTCTCTGGATACGACACAAATCAGTGCCACACAGCAGTGCGCTGTTGTGGAGAGAGCCTGGGACTTCTGCACATTGCTTGGGAAATAATGAAAAAGTAAGAAAAAAGACCGCTGTCCTACCTCCTTTCTGTTGATGGCGTCAACTGAATTCTCTTTCCAGCACTGGCACTGAAGAACGTTATATATACTTGAGGGCATTTGATAATTGATTCAAAATCTATTTCGTAGTGGTTCCCAAATTATTTTCATAAGTATAGTGAAGTCAATATGAAACATAAAGTGATTTTAAAGTGAAATTTTACTTAAAGCTTAAAGGTAAATTATATATATACCAGTTAACTTTATCTTTTTGGGGGAAGAGCTTTTAGCAGCACTATAAAATGTCATCTGCAAGCTAAAATGTAATTTATATATGCGTGATCATTTCTGAAGGTTATGTTAGGCTCTTGGAGGTTCTTTGATTACTCATGGGAGCAGATTGCTCTCGATAATGGTGAAAGGTGAAATGAATAAACTTTAAAGACCTTTTCAGTAATGAACTACTTAGACCTAGCCAGCTAACTGAACACAGGCCTCCCTTATATTTCAGTAGGTGTTTAGGATAGCTAATGTTACAACATTTTAAAAGGTTTATGGTGAACAGTGAATAATTATATTGATAGTACAGACAAGGCTACATGAAGAAGTATTTGTTTCATGACTGTAGGATATTAGATAGTCCCATTACAGCTTTCCTTTTTTTTTTTTTCCCTTCTCTTCTGTAGCACTTTTAAGGAAAGTGGGTGAGGCTAGATAATTTTAAAAGTTATATTGTTTGGCAGTCCCTGTTGACCAGTAAATTGACTAAATAGAAATTGTTTGCACTAACATTCCTCTGATAAAAGCATCTAATTATATTTGGCTAATGTAGAGAACTGCTTTTAGAGTAAAAAATAATTGTGATGGTAAATCACAGCTTAAATAGCTAACTAAATATTTGCCTCTTATATTTACAATCTTTTCCTAGTTGGGGGTACTTGAAAGAGTTTCAGGTGCAATACACATTGAAATTTTCTCCTAAGTGCTACAGCTAGGGATGAAAAAGAGAAAATGCTTACAAGTGCCCTTGCTGACTTGGATAACTTGGAATTACATCGTTGGAATCTCTTTATTTATATATAATCCAATGGTTTTTTGAGGATGGAGGTTAATGTATGTTTGAATTTTATTTTAGAAGGTAATTTTCTTCAGATAATTTTAATAATATTCATGGAAATAAGCATATTTTTCTCTCATCCATTACATTGTGACCTTAAATGTACAGCTAGGTCTTTCTCTATTATCTAATGGGCTTACCAGTATTCGAAACATTATGGGTGTGTGGATGGTTATATAGGAAAAAGAAATATGTAATCTGAAAGCTATTGCTGTATTAGGTATTGGAAATGGAAAATCTGAGGGGTAGAATTCTGTTCTTCAGATTATTCTTCACACTTATACCATTATTACATGAGAGTTCTATTTTACTTTGTTCTTTATAATTAAATCATTTCCTTTATGTGCAGTGAGAAAAGTATAGCAGTTATATTTCTCTCACTAAAATATTTTGTGTTGGGCCGACCCCATAGCATAGTAGTTAAGTTTGGCATGCTCCACTTCGGCAGCCCGGGTTCACGGGTTTGGATCCCAGGTGCAGACCTGCACCACTCATCAACTGTGCTGTGGCGGCATCCCACATATGAAATAGAGGAATATTGGCGCAGATGTTAGGGCCAATCTTCCTCAAGCAAAAAGAGGAGGATTGGCAACAGATGTTAACTCAGGGTGAATCTTCCTCAACAAAAAATTAGAATAAAATATTTTGTCTTAAGATTGTAAAGAAATGTTTCCCAATTGAATGGAATTCTCTGCTTGCTGTTCAAACTTGCTGTCCAATATGAAATATATTTAATATTAATATATTACCAAATTTGTTACATGGATCATTCTGCCACAGATCTTTAAACTAGGAGCTTCGTTCAGAATTGTTTAAGTTAAATAAATTGGTAAAAATTAGAGTTGGAATTTTAAGACAAATTAGAAAGTTAAAAGGAGTTAACATGAAACACTTTAATGGGAATGGAAGGTAGTTTTGTAACTTTTCCTGATTTCATCTATAAACATTTAAACATTTAAATTGAAACAAGCTTTAAGGGATTGTTTTCTACACTAATCTAAAAAGCACTGTAAACACTCAAAATAAGCAAGCCAATAATCAATTTGGAAGACTGTACTGGTTTTAATTTGGGGATGAACACTTTTGGAATGTTTTCATTAGAGTTTACTGTAATCTTTTTTTTTCTTTTCTTTTCCTTTTTTTCCCCCGTCTAGTATAAACACATCTTAAAATAAGCAGTATGATTAAGAACAGTTAATTCCCAAGGAGTTTAGCAAATTAGCTATTAAAATAGAGACCAAAGGAGCAAACAAAGATATTTGTTTTTCATCATTTAAGACACAATTTGCTTTATTTATAATGACAGTTATAGTTGATGGTTTTATTATGTGGAGCCTGACCAGTACTACTGGGTTGTATTTTGGGAAGAAAAAAGGAATTTCTCTGTAAGTAGGTCACATATGGGTTTTTTGCTGTTTCCTCACATACAGGGTTTTGAGATACTTGTCTCACACCTCTAAACTTTACCCAATAAGTTGCTATCTGAATTCCTTTTTTGGAAATAGTCTATCCCCACGTCTTTGCATTAACGTGCTTTCATCTGTTCAGCATGTTCCCTGGTAGGTTCTCCAGCCCTAAGCTCTAGTGCTTACGTGCTAGTTCTCCCAGCCTGCAAGAAGCGTGCCGTTGGCAGACATTAAGTGTTCATAGTGTGCAAACATTAAGGTAACTCCATGTGCTCTACTTGGATGTTAACCATCACTTCCAAACTCTAAATGTTCACAGTTAAATTCATTCTTCCATCAAAGCTGATTTCCCTTTGTAACTACTCCTTTTTCCTCACAATTCTCAGTCCTTTTCGAGTCTTCCGGTTCCCCTCATGCTCTGCTATGTCACATCTCTCTACCTTTCATGATTCTGTTCCTTCTAGCTGAATTCTCTACCTTCTTTTCTCTTTCAGATGAGAGACAAAATATCTTTTCTGTAAAACCTATTAAGGTGATTAAGACAGCTTTATATCCCCAGATGTGTCAAAAACAAGGAGTGTTTAATAAGTGTTAGAGCATTTGGGGAAAAAAATATATTCTCTAAATCATAGGTCAGCAAACTATGGCCCACAGGCCAAATCAAGCCACCACTTAACTTTGTGAAATATTTATTGGAACACAGCCATGCTCATTTGTTTATGTATTATTGTGTTATCTTGCTGCTGAGACCGTAAGGGCCTGCAAAACCTAAAATATTTGCTCTCTGGCCCTTTACAGGAAAAATTTGCCAAACCCTGCTCGAAAGGAACACTTGTTAAACCAGAGTACATCAGGAGTTTTACCCATCTTTCTATATCAGGCGAGCATATATAGCCTATTCAAAGAAGAATAACATTTTCTAAAGCCGAAGTTTGTTATATATTCATAACCAGAGGCAAGAGATATGCAGTGAAATTTTCATTCGGTCTGCTTTAATTCCTTTCTACATTAACGTAGTGTACTTTTTTTTTTTTTTTTGTAGCACTTGGAACTTAGAAATAAGGCATCAGGTAGTTCACTTTAAATTCTTTTTGTGCTCCTATATTTTCTGAAATCTTTAATGCCAGAGAAGTCAATGTAAACCTTTTTCTATGGCTAAAACTGGAATCTTCCTTGTTTCCTCAACTTTATAACAGTGGTGATTTCCCAAAACTTCACTTTGTAGGAATACTGAAATAATGCTTCAATTGTATTCTCCACCACTTCTTCCCCTAAAAAGATTCTTTTGGTTTTTGACCAAGAAAAACAGTATTCCCTTTTCTTCTATTTAGATCATAGTTTTTAAATGATATTTGGAAAATTTGAAGTAATGTTTTAAAACTCATTTCAAGCTTTTCCTCATCACTAAGTTACAAAGGTTGAAATGCAACAGACGGTGAATAGAGAAAATGACAGTATCCTCATCTCGAGCCCCTGTGCGCTTCCCCTTTCGTACAACCTCATCTGCCGCTGTATGCCTTCTCCTCTGCCATTATTTCCGTGACTCAGTTATGGTGTTCATCCACAAATTCCAAGTCATTCTAAAGGGAAGAATTGAAGAAAGAAAAAAGTAAGGTTGGAAATAGTTAAGGGAGCCAAAGCTTATAGGGGAATACATGTAGAAATTTTTGAAGTTAAGGTTTCGGAGTGATAAAAGAAGCTAAGGAATAATAATAATAGTAGCCCCAATGTTTGTAATTGTTCCCCAAAACCTAAGAGCTAACACTGCAATCCTAGCTTTGATACAAAGTTAATTACAGAGCTAAGGCTGTATTAGTGATCTAAAGGAAAGAGTTTTAAGAAATATGTTCAGAAAAGATTAAATGAACAAACAAAACCCAAGAATCTAGCAATATCTACCTAAATTACACATATATTCCTCCTTTGACCCAGCAATCCTACTCTGATGCTCTGTCCTACAGATATAACCGTACATGTATGAAATTACATGCTCAGGCTTATTTGGTGCTACATTGTTTATAATAGAAAAAGACACAATCCTAGTAACCAGCGGTAAAGGGCTGGATTGTAAAATCAGAAAGCCCATTGAAAGGGCACGAAAACATGTCACTTGACGTGCATATTATCTGCAAAATACTGAAAATGCAGGAAAAGGAGACCCTAAAAGTTGCTATTAAGGATGGTAAATGGAAAATGACTGCATTACGGAATTTTAGTTTGTAAAATACCAGATAGTTTAATTTTATCTTTTATTTTAATATATGAAAAATACATAAAGGCTTGTATATATTGCCTTCTTTTGATTCCCATTCCCTTTTGATTTATATTCCCATATAAACTGAACATTAAGGTGTTTAGGCATCTAGTCTCCTGGGTGGATAAGAACTACTCTGATTCTTAACTCCTACAGGGTAAGGATGGAATGATTAGGGTGAAGGTCAATTAGTACATTTCTTACAAAAATTTGTTTCCACAGAGAAACAGCATTTTAAATTGTATTTAACATTTATACCCCACAACTTCTTAAAAAGGATTCAAGATGGTAAAAAGGGATACTTGGAAACTTATTTTCTAATAAGGTTTGTCTGAGTGAACACAATTACGGATGAAGGCTTAGACCAAAGCTGCGAATAGAGGATCACGGCTGGAGCCTGGGTTCTAGATTCGTGTTAGTCTAGTAAGAATTTCATAGTATCTTAAATATGTGGCATAAAGGTTTGTGAAGAGTCTAAGATAACACTAAATTTCGTGCTTATTTTTGATAAATAGTAATGTTGCTTACTGTGTAAGGAAATTAGTCATGATAGAAAATTAGTTTTATGGACAAGGAATAATTCTGCCTTTTGGGTATTTCCTCTGAATTAAGAAAAGTTCAATTCTGGACATGCAGAACTTGATTGTTGATCTTTGGCTAGGTATTGATATAACATGCTCACTAAAGTAAAATGTCAAATATATTGATCTGTAATTGTTAGCCATCATTTATCTATGGATTTAATTTTTAAATACTTGAAAACTAGAGTATATTTTAAGATATTTCTTCTTACTTGCACTGTAATGTAAAACAAATGTATATCATTAATATTTGCAGATTTTCATTTTATAGTAATTATATTAAACTTTTCAAGTGTTTTTTTTGTAAAACTTCACATCATTCTCACAACAAATCTCTGTAGTTAAGTATTATTCCCATTTTTGGAAATAAAATTAAGGCCCAGAGAGTTTGTGACTTATCTAGTCACCTACCTATGATAGAAGTATAACTCCAAGTCTTCTGACTGCAGATGTCGTCATTTCTTCACCTAGCGTCCTAATTGTTTTGCTTATTTTTACTGTCATCATATTGTAGCTGGTTCATAGTGTGCTTTTTCTCTTTTCAGGATATGGCTTTAGTTGCCCCTGAGGCTCCTTCAGAGCAAGCCAGGAGAGTTTTCCAAACCTATGATCCAGAAGGTAAGAGATTTTATTATTTTATTAACATTGACTCTGTTTCATATCTTTATATAGTTGAAATATATTGATACTTACCTGAGTTTTATTCAAAAGAGTTTTGGATTATTGAGTGAAATGTGGGTTGCATTTCTTGAAAATTTTAAATGGGAAGTGCTGAAAACGGGAACCAATAAAGTAGGATCCTTAAGTGACTGTCAGGTCCGCAGATGTTGTAAGGTTTTCATGTTACTTGAGGTACTGAAGTAATAGTTACTTGAATCTTGACCTTCAGCAGTCAGTGTTAAACAGGAAAAAATAGCGGCTTGTGAACAAGCTCATTGAAAGGTAAGTCGTTTCCTTCTTTCTTTCTTTATTCAAATGAATATTAATAAATGAATATTAATATGAATATTAAATAAATATTAAATAAACCTTTTTTTAAAAAATTGACATATAACATTCTGTAAGTTTGAGGTATACAATGTGTTGCTTTTGATACATTTATATATTGCAAAATGATTGCTAAAGTAGCATTAGCTAACACCTCCATCATGTCACATAATTATCATTTCCTTTTTGTGGTGAGAACAATTAATATCTAGTCTCTTAGCAACTTTGAAATTTATAATACAGTATTGTTGACTTTAATCATTATGTTGTGCATTAGCTCTCCAGAGCCTATCTATCTACAGTTGCAAATTTGCACCCTTAAACAGCTGTGGACATTTTTATAATATTATTCCAATCTGAGGACACAGGACATCTTTCCATTTATTTGTGTCTTCTTCAGTCTCCTTCATCAGTGTCTTAATAGTTTTCAATATATAGGTCTTACACTTCTCCTTAAACTTATTCCGAAGTATTTCATTGTTTTCAGTGCTATCATAATGGCATTGCTTTCTTAATTTCTCTTAGTTTGTTGTTGGTGTATAGAAATGAAACTGATATCAGTATGTTGACTTTGTATCCTACAAATTTACTGAAATCATTTATTAGTTGTAACAGTACTTTAGGGGAATCTTTAGGGGTTTATATAAGGTCATGTCATCTGTAAACAAAGATAATCCTTTTTGATAGGAATACCTTTTATTTCTTTTTCTTGCCTAATTGCTATGACTATGACTTACAATACTATGTTGAATAGAAATGGCAAAAGTGGGCATTCCTGTCTTTTTCCTGATCTTAAGAGGAAAGGATTTTAACCTTTCACCTTTGAGTATGACATTAGCTGTGAGTTTGTTGTATATGGCCTTTATTATGCTGAGGAATGTTCCTTCTGTACTAGGAAATTTTTGAGCATTTTTATCCTGAAAGGATGTTGTATTATGTCAAATGCTTTTTCTGCATATTGAGATGATATGATTTTTTTATTTCATTTTATTAATGTGGCATATCACATTTATTGATTTGCATAAGTTGAAATATCCTTGCATCCCTGGACTAAATCCCACCCAATCATAGTATATGATCCTTTTAATGTGCTGTTAAGTTTGGTTTGCTAATATTTTGTTGAGAATTTTTGCATCCATATTTATAGGGATGTTGATCTGTAGTTTTCTTTTCTTGTAATGTCCTTATCTGGCTTTGGTATCAGGGTAATGCTAGCCTTGTAAAATGAGTTTGGGAGTGTTCCCTCCTCTTCAGTTTTTTGGAAGAGTTTGAAAAGGATTGGTGTTAATTCTTCTTTCAGTGTTTGGTAGTTTCACCAGTGAAACCATCTAGTCCTGGGCTTTTCTTTGTTGGGAGGTTTTGGATTACCTCTTCAATCTCCTTTTAGTTATTTGTCTTTTCAGATTTTATGTGTCTTCATGATTCAGTCTTGGTAGGTTGTATGTTGTTAGGAATTAATCCATTTCTTATAGGTTGTCCAATTTGTTGGTGTGTTATTGTTCACAGCAGTCTCTTCTGATCCTTTGTGTTTCTATGATATCAAGTTGTAATGTTTCCTCTTTCATTTCTGATTTTATTTATTTGAGTCCTCTCCTTTTTTCTTGGTGACTCTAGCTAAAGGATTGTCTGTTTTGTTTATCTTTTCAGAAAGCTAGCTCAATGTACAGGGCTTTTACCTCCTTGGTTAAACTTATTCCTAGGTATTTTATTCTTTTTGCTGCAATTATAAATGGGATTGTTTTCTTAATTTCTCTTTCTGATAGTTTGTTATTAGTCTATAGAAACACAATAAGTTTTTGTATACTAATTTTGTTTCCTGAAACTTTACTACTATTAGTTTTATCAGTTTTTTGGTGGAGTCTTTAGGGTTTTGTCTATATAATATGTCATCTGCAAATAATGACAGTTTTACTTCTTCCTTTCTGATTTGGATGAATTTTGTTTCTTTTTCTTGCCTTATTGCTCTGGCTAGGACTTCCACTGTTGTGTTGAATGAAAGTGGTGAGCATGGACATCCTTGTATTGTTCCTGATCTTAGAGGAAAAACTTTCAGCTCTTCACCATTGAGTATGATGTTAGCTGTGGGCTTGTCATATGTGGCCTTTATTATGTTGAGCTATGTTCCTTCTATACCCACTTTGTTGAGAATTTTTTGTCATAAATGGATATTGAATTTTGTAAAAGGCTTTTTTTGCATCTAGTGAGATGATCATATGATTCTTATCCTTCATTTTGTTAATGTGGTACATCACATTGAAGTGTGGGTGTTGAACCATCTTTACATTCTGGATTAAATCCCACTTAATCATGATGTATGATCCTTTTAATGCAATGTTGAATTCAGTTTGTTAATATTTTGTTCAGGATTTTTACATCTATGTTCATCAGGGATATTGGCCTGTAATTTTCCTTTCTTGTGATGTTCTTGTCTAGTTTTGGTATCAGGTAATGCATCATAAAATGAGTTCGGAAATATTCCCTCCTTATCTCTTTTTTGGAAGAATTTGAGAAGAATCGGTATGTATTTCAAAGTTTAGAATTTACCAGTGAAGCCATCTGGTCCTGGACTTTTGTTTGTTGGGAAGTTTTTGATTACTGATTCAATCTCCTTACTAGTAATTGTTCTATTCAGATTTTCTATTTCTTCATGATTCCGTCCCAGTAGGTTGTATGTTTCTAAGAATTTATCCATTTCTTCTTGGTTGTCCAATTGTTTGGTGTTTACTTGTTCATAGTAATCTCCTGTGATCATTTGTATTTCCATGGCATCGTTTATAATGTGTCCTCTTTCATTTCTCATTTTGAGTCCTCTTTTTCTCTTAGTGAGACTAGCTAAAGGTGGTAGATTGTTCATCTTTTCTAAAAACCAGCTCTTCATTTCATTGATCTTTTCTATTTTTTTTCTTCTCTTTCACTCTGTTCCTTGTTCTTTCCTTTTTTCTACTAAATTTGGGCTTCATTTTTTCTTTCTAGCTACTCGAATTATAAAGTGAGGTTGTTACTTGACATAATAACCTCACTTTACGCCTCCAATAGAGTATGTCGAAGTTCACTATATATTCACCTTTACCAGTGAATGTTATACTTTCATCTGTTTTCAGATTACCAATTAGCTTCGTTTTGTTTTAGCTTCAAGAACTCCCTTTAGTATTTCTTGTAGGGCAGGTCTTGTGATGATAAATTCCCTCAGCTTTTGTTTGGGAAAGTCTTTATTTCTTCTTCATTTCTGAATGATGACTTTCTTGGGTAAATTATTGTTGGTTTACAGGTTTTTGTTTTGGGCACTTTGAATATGTCAGCCCAATCTCTCCTGGCCTGTAAGGTTTCTGCTAAGAAATCTGCCTATAACCTTATCGAGATTCCTTTGTAAGGAATGAGTCTTTTTTCTATTGCTGCTTTCAGAATTCTCTGTGTCTTTGGTTTTTGAGAGCTTGATTATATGTCTTGGTGACGATCAATTTGGTTTGAATTTCTTTGGGGGCCTCATGTACCTGAATGGCCATTTCTCTCCCCAGATTTGGGAAGTTTTCAGTCATTATCACTTTAAATAAGTTTTGTGTCCTTTTTTTCCCCTCTCCTTTTCTTCTCAGACTCCCATAATATGGGCATTGTTTTTTTTAATGGTGTCCCACAATTTACTTAGGCTTTCTTCACTCTTTTTTAATTCTAATTTCTTTATTATCTTCTGACTTGATAATATCTAGAGATCTGTCTTCAAGCTCATAGATTCTTTCTTCTGCCTGATTGACCCTGGTGTTGAAGTTACCTAGTGTATTTTTCATTTCATTCATTGTTTTCTTACGCTTCAGAATTTCTGTTTAATTATTTTTTACGATTTGTTTGTTGAACTTGTCATTTTGCTCATGTATGGTTTTCCTAAGTTCATTGAGTTGTCTATCTATGTTCTCTTCAATCTCACTGAGCTTCCTTAAAATAGTTATTTTGAATTCTCTTTCAGGTAACTCATAGATATCCATTTCTTTGGGGAGAGTTACTGGAAGATTACAGTATTCCTTTGGTGGTGTCATGTTTCCTTGGATTCTTGTGTTTCTGATGGCTTTGCATTGATGTCTGCACATTTGAGGTTGCAGTTACCTTTTCCAGCCTTTTAGGACTGGCTCCAGTGGGGAAAGACTTTCACCTGGAGGTGGCTGCAAGAGCACCAGCTAAGTGGGATGCAGTGTCTTCGGTTGTTTAGGAGGCACAGTGGCATAGTCTTTGTGCAGCTTCATTGGCTGAGGTTGACAAGGGCTGTACTGTGGAGATCTTCTGTGGCCAAGATTGCAGAGGTCATACATGTGGCAGTGACAGGTAGTGCTGTTGGGATCCTTGGAGGTGAAGGCTCTGGCTACTCAAGTCTTCCTGTTATTACTTTTTTTGCCCATGGGGGGAAGTTTTAACCAAGAGGATCCTTCTCTGCTCCTTTCCTGGCATGCTGGCACTCAGAACAGTATCAGAGCCTGCGTCCCAGGATCAGGCACGTCCAGAACTACCACAGTACCTGGGGCACAGGTGCACTTGTTGCAGCTGTGGCACTGGTGTCTGGGGTGCACACGTGTGCAGATCTCCCATGGAACTGGAACCTGGTTTTCAGGGTTCACCATAGTGTCTCTGGTTGGCATGGGGGCACACAGCAGTGGCACAGGCCCTGGGATGACAAGGTGCAGTGGTAGTTTGGGCCCAGGGGCAGATACAGTGGCACACAGCCTGGGGATGGTGGGTTAAAGTTTCAACTCTGGCCCTAGGGGGCAGTCACAGGTCACCAGCAGCAGGACCCCACTGTTGGTCTGTTAAAGCTGTGTATCAGGACCCAGGAAGCTGGGCTCAGAGCAGTGGCACATGGCCCCAGCAGTGATGTGTCAGAGCCTTGTCGTGGGACGGGGAGTGGGGCTCAGGGCAGCAGTTTCTGCCCTGGTAATGGTGGAACAAAGCCACCACCTGGGGCCAGAGGTGGGGCACAGAACAGTGGCAGCTCCAGTCTCATATATGGTGAGGTGCTTTGATGCCCCATCCTGGAGAGAGGGTTAGAAGAGTGACTGGGGTCTCTGAGAGCAGGTCTCACTGCAACGACAGCTCCAGCCATTGGGAGTAGATGCAGGGTGGGGGGACTCTGGGCAGCTCTGTTAGCTGGGACCAGCATTGGTGAAGACTGTGGGGTCCACTGTAGCAAAGGCTGCAAATGGCCACAGAGCTGAGGCTTGCTCGGGTTCTCCTGTTCTTTTCCCCACGTGGTGAACTTCTTCTGGAGGGACCACTCCTAATGCCAAGCTGCCCTTGACTGGGGAATGGGGTGACACAGCTAATATGCTTCCTGTACTTTTTTATGCAACCATCCTCAGTATTTGAGCTTCACAGGGTTTTTGCTCCTACTTCTTTATAGTCCAAAACTTTGTCTCTGAGCTATTTTCTTCAGTTTGTAGTTGTTTACATTTATTTTGTTGTTGTTGTTTTGTGTGGAAGACATGTGTTGGGGACTCCTAGCCCTCCATCTTGCTGATGTCACTCCCTGGAATATTTCTGTATAATTGATTGTGCCAGGAAAGATAGAGAAGAATAAATCATCTTTATGATTCTCCTTTGAGCCTGAGCTCAGCTATTCTACCAAACTAGCGAAGATAGTTTTGAAAAGTTCACATATATATCACTATAATGTCCGCTACATTGTCATTAGTTAGGTTGTCTTGATCATCTCTGTGTTTATGTACTTAGCTCTTATAGTTTAGTCATAACCGTTACCTAACTCACTGACTTGTCAAGTATAACTTTAAAATCAAGTCACACCTTAAATTCCATTGTAAATTGCCATGTAGGAACCCACACTATTGGATCAGTGAAGTCCTTGTGAGCTCCTGAATGCATCCAGTTATCTATGAATACTTTGTTCTATCTTGAATTTTTTTTATTCTTGGGGATCTCCTCTTTTCATCTCTGAACATTTGAGTCACACGAATTCTAGGAATACATCTTTTCTCTTACCACTTACGATAACTTTAGGCTAGTTACTTTTAGGTGTATAAACCTGTTTTCTTATATGTCAAATGAGCATAACCACACCTATTTCTTGGAGTCATTATGAAGATTAAATGAATAATGTTGTGGAAAACACCTTGCGCAGTGGTTAACATGTAGTAGGCACTTAACAGATGGGAGTGCCTTTCTCTCTACACCTCAGGCTAAGTGGTGCTTGTATTGGTGAGTAGACTTTGAATTAGCTTCTTCCACTATGACTTTTCTCTAACTTAAGAAACATAGAAGTTCCTTTCCTCTTGGAATTAATAATCTCTTAAACTTTCGAAAACGTTTCATTCTAAATCTTTTGTTGGCAAGTAAAAGAGATTACCTCTTTACATTTTCCCACTACTGAATGAAAGTAGCCTTATAATAAATCAACAACTTTATCTTGAATCATTGTTATGTGTAGCACATGGACTACGTCATGGAGGGTGACGGACTTGTAACCATTCTCTTACCACTTTGAATCCTTTGATAGAAAAGAGGGGCAATGAACAAATCATTTCTGTTCCTAAAAGTTTTTAATAAATTTTGAGCTAAGGATCAAACTTAATAAAGTACAGTTTTTGGAAACCATAACAAGTTAATATGAAAATAAAATTGATATAAATAGTGTAAGATTAAAAGAAATGTTGTGATTAAGGTGAACTTTGATCAGTTAGAGAGTTATGAAGACCTGAGGAGGGAAAGATTACGTTGGCAAATGAAGCAAAAAGATTAAGTGATGTATCTATGAACACAAGTAGATTTGCTGGCTACTCTTTGCATATAAATTGCTAAGTGTTTGACTTGAACAGAAAGACAAGGCACAAGAAAAATAATTATGTAGCATTTACTAAGGAGAAGTCATGCTAGAGGCAAGAGGTTATTGGAATAACGAAGGAAATTAATGGTCACGGCTTGGATTTATATGTTAAAGAAGTATATTTCAGAGAATGAGTTGAGCCATCTCCTCTTAAGGATTTTATTTAAGGTATATGGTTTTTTTCCTGCCACCTCTAAGCCCCTTCTAGATGCCTACCTTTTCTGTACCTTATTTTCCAATGGAGAGAGTACCACTTCACGATCATACATGCACATATGTAAATGCCTGCTCTGGTTCAGGACATAGTTGAGGACTATTTCTACCCATACTAATATCAATTACAGTATGAAAGGTAGATTCCTTCCAGAACAGAATACATTATATGATGAAATATGTAAGATGGCATGATGGGTAAACTGGTCATCTTCCCAGAGTTTCCACAATCAGATCTTTAAAGTACTGGGTAATTTTGATTTGAAGTGATGGTCCACGATATCAAGCACACTCTTATCCCTGTGTAACCACCATTCCAAACTGAACATACGGCTTCCCCATAATCCACCTTTTTGGATCTGCCACATTTGTTTCATTAGTGAAAATTTTAGAACAGAAATTGAAACTGTGAGTGAATGAGCTCCTTGAGAAAAAGAACACAAAAGGAGAGTATCAGATGATCTCAGGAGATAATAACTGTTAATGAACAAAGGTGTAAAGAAATGCCTTCTGAGTAAGAAAGGAGTGTTCACAGACGTAGAAGACGTGGACCTGAAAAAAGCTAATGTTAGAAGGCTGGTTAAAAAAATCCACCAGGAACGCAAAGATACTAAAACTAAAGTTTAGTTTCTTACTGTCGATAGCAGTAGATCTGTTTGTTTCCTTTTTGCAATTTTGTTAAATCATTAATGAGGTCGCAGGCTTGTACTGTTCAGTTTGTTTTACAAAATTACAAGCAAAATTATAATTTCTTTTGTTACCAATACTATATCAATACTACTACCAATTTATAATCAGTGGCAGTTTTTCAAAAATGAGTCCTGAGAGATACATTTGAAAATAAATTGGCTGTGTTTTTACTAGAGAAAGAAAATTATTGATTGAAACTTTTCATTTCTATAGTTTTATCTGTGACAACTTGAATTATTAAGAAGAAAGCAAGCAAAACTTGTTTAGCCTTGCTTGTTTAGTCATATATAAAAAGGTATCTTTTTATATATGACCTATTATGAAGAAAATAAACTCCACTTTCTCATCTGAATATCACTGTTCATGGTTTAGCTATATATAGTCGACTCTAGGACATAGAAGGGTTAAAAACAGAAAATTCTTCACTTTTAGTCTTTACAGTCACTTGGAAACTAATCAGCTAATCTGTTAATTGAATTTATTTCCCCAAACATATCATGCTTTTATTTCAAGATTTAGACAAATCAGGCTTTCTCAGAACACCTAGTATACTAACAGTTCTTACAAGCTTCTGGGTCATTCTGGTTTCCATTTAGCAGAGGCTGGTGTGGGGACAACTGTCCTTTGTCATTCTCTTCAGAATATCTGTAGAAAAATTGACCTAGAAGGAAGCTGAAGAAAAGGAAATTTGAGGGCCGAGTGGTTAAGTTTGTGCGCTCCACTTCAGTGGCCCACAGTTTCGCCTGTTCAGATCCTGGGCTCAGACATGGCACCACTCAAGCCATGCTGAGGCGGCGTCCCACACAGCACAACCAGAAAGACCTACAACTAGAATATACAACTATGTACTGGGTGGTTTCGGGGAGAAGGAAAAGAAAAAGAAAAAAACAAAAAAAGATTGGCAACAGATGTTAGCTCAAGTGCTAATCTTTAAAAAACAAAAAGAGAGAGAGATTTGAGTTCCGGTACCCTTGAGTATTTTTGTATTGATCTCATTCCCCACCCGACTATAGCGCCCACCTCTGACATCTACCCATGTGTCTGACAATGAGGTAGACCTGTAAAAGCTCTGTGAGCAGCATGCTTTAGGCATATTATGAATTAAATGTTCTTGCAGGCTAAGCACCGATTCTAGCATTGCCTCTATGAGACTGCATTTTCAGTGTTCTAAACAGTTGACTTATTATGATCTTTTGAAACATAAACTTGATTTATAAGTGGGCATCTGTCTAAAAATAATAATAATGATGATGATGATGATGATGATGTCTGGCCTTTGCGTGGAATGTTACAACTTATAAAGCACTTTACTTGCATAGACTCATTAAAACCTTACCGTAAACCCAGGAGGTAGGCAGGGATTACCATCGCCATCTCGTTCGTAGGAAAACCAACTTTGTGACAGTTGAAGTCACTTCTTCAGAGCTACCTATCTAGTTTTGAGAACTGAGGCCAGATTCTAGGTGTTCTTCCAGAAAATTAGCCATCTTTCCTCCTCTCTCCACTACCAGTGTCTTTTTTAAAGGCTGAAGTCATAAAAAGGTATTTTTTAACCTGTCTAAATTTATCTACTTTTAACTTTTTTTCCTTCTTCTTCCTCCTCTCCCCAAAACCCCCCTGTACATAGTTGTATATTCTAGTTGTGAGTGCCTCTGGTTGTGCCATGTGGGACGCCACTTCAGCATGGCCTGATGAGCAGTGCCATGTCCATGCCCAGGATCCGAACCGGTGAAACCCTAGGCCACCGAAGTGGAGCGTGCAGATTTAACCACTTTGCCACAGGGCTGACCCCTTAACTATTATTAATTTATTGAAATAAGGATTTGATATTGACTCTCATTCTCATTGAGCAATTAGAATAATCTCCATTTCAGATTCTTTTGGATCTTAGGAGCTCAATAATTATTTTGATTCCAAGCATACAAATAAAATGAGGTAAAAAAAAATATTTTTAACTATTAATTTCTCCTTTGTAATACTATCAAAATTTTAATTTCAGCAGGACCTTGGCATATCACATCTAATTACTTGGTTCAGTTTAATGAGTAATCCCAAATTCAGAAATGAAAATAAACACTCGTATGTATGCTCAGAGCCTAAGCAGACCTATACAAAGTGTTACATGTGGGCTTTGGAGAAAGTTCCTAGTTTTATTTTGTTTTTTGCATCTCTTTTGTGGGGGAAAGTGTTTGGATATGTGCTTTGTATCCAGGTACACATTTTACAGGAATTTTTTTAAATAACAGTAAAATAAAAAGTAGGATGGAGGTAAATTGATAAATGTGATCAAAGATACTGGACGAGAGGAATTTTGGAGTCCTTCCACCTACCAGCAACAAATGGCTGTATCTAAACTGCTAAAAGCACTCCAGTTGGTATCAGACAGCCTGGATTCAAGTCCCACCTGTTACTCATTAGTGTGTGATGTTGGGTGAGTTCCAAACCTCAGTTTTATCATCTGTAAAGTGTACTTAATATCTACTCTACATAATTATGCAAGTACTCAATAGATTGACCATATTACTGTTTTTTAAAAAATCCAAAAGTGTGTGGCATTGACCTTATTCAGTATCTTCAAAGACACTGAATTCTACATAGATGGTATTTGAAATAATAGTCATGTTACTGCACAAAGAGCACAATCTGCTCATTGCAAGGCGACAGGCAATCGTCAAGAGGCAAGATGGTGGCAGAGAAAGGGCACTTTATTAAGCAATAAGCTAGCAAATCAGATGATGGGGGGACTAGTGTCCTAAGGGGGGCACAGAACCTTGAAACAGATATATAGGCCAGTGCGTTATAGGGGAGGGGTTAGGTATGTTGACCCTCTGGTGTTACAGACTGGGAGTCGCCACACCAGATCTTTCAGTTGTCATTGATGACGGCTGTCAGCATAGACTCTGTCCAGGGGTCATCACTTTCCTAAGGAACTCAAAAGAACAAAGTTATCGTCTTACTGCAGCTGGGAGGTACATACACACGCAGGGGTCATAATATCTACAGGGCAGGTAGATCTCCTGGAGGGTGCATATCCCCATCTTTTGTCAGTGGGCTGCATTTTTTTAATCTTTAAGAATAATTTTATTTGTTGTAGATTAATATATGCCAGTCCTTAGACAGTCTTAGAAATTGCCTTTTAATTCAGTCTTTTCTGATCCTTTTAAAGGACATTTTCTTCTCTAGACCTTTGCTGCTCCCCTCGTGTCACTTCTGCTCTTCACCCCGCTACTGTGGCATTGTCGTCACTGTTTCTTTCATGCTGCACCAGCCAGTTTTCCTGTCCCCTGTCATCATGTTGTCTTTGTTTTGCAGCTTTTCCATCACATCCATGATACAAGTGGTTGTGCGGGAGAAGCCATAAATTAACTGCTCATTTCTTTCTGAACTTTATACATACAGTTCACCAAGCTGTTTTTGATACACCCCTGGTGCCTGAACAGTACTTTGATTAAAGCTGAAATTAGAATTAGCTTGAATAATTAAATGTAACAAGTGTTAGTGAGCAGCTGCTGCGCTCGGCCCTGGGGGTATGGAATCCCTGCCACCTGGGAGCTCCTCCTCTGCTGGGAGCCAGGAGCGAGCCAGGGTGCCACGGAGGCGAAGACACCGGGGAAAGCTGGAGTGAGAAGCTGTCTTCATTGTGCCTAGGGGCAAAAGTCACATATGCTTTTCAGTAAGAATTATATTAAATTGTAGGTATATGTTATTAAAGCCTTAATAACTAGATCTTGATTTTCTTTTCTATACCCAAGAAACTTTACTCTCTCTCACCTACAGTGGTTTAAAATGTCCTGGTGCCAGGTGCTCCGCCCCGCCATCTGCTCAGTTCCTGGCATCGCTCTCCTTCCACAATGTTTGCTTTAGCTAGCGCCTCTGTGAGAGGAGACTGGCCAGGCCTTTCCTTGTATTCCCTAAATTGACTGCTGGTGTTAAAAAGAACAACAACTTAATTTCTAAACAGCTTTTTTCCTCCTTTTCAAATGTTTTAAAACACTATTTACCTGTATTGGAATATTTACACAGTAGCTACCTTCCATCTCAGCAACTGTGGCCTCTTTTGTTCTGAACCCCCACCTCAATTCTTCATTCTTCTGAGCTTTAAAGCCTGTAGAAGTCCATTTTATATTAATGTGTTTAATTTACCAATGCATTCAAGTTCTGCTTTTTCTTTTAGGGCTTGGTCTGCTTGACTAGTCAACAAATTGTCCTTTCTCAGATTTCCTCTGCTGTTGGTATTGAGGTCGTCTTATCATCATCATGTCTCGATTTCCTTATTCTCTAGGGCATTAGTAGACTAAATACTAGATGACCAAAGTTTCATCTGCTTTTGAAGCTCACTTTGTTGTTTTCCTAGTTGTTGTTTACATCTTTATACAGCCAATTGCTCTTTCTGGGGGTGGGAGCTGAGTCTCCATTTACGGTAAGAGGGAAGCGTGTCCGCCATTCATTGCTCCTGGAGAACATGGTAGCACACATTGGCTCTGGCGAGGGGATATACATGAGAGCCCATGAACACAGAGGCCTGTCCGGATCATTCTCCTTGTCTGCTACTGGCCAAACAAAGCCTGTTTTACATTCGGAGATGCTGAGCTTTTAGCTCTGACTTGCAAAATAATTATTTTCTACCTTTCAAATTTATCAAACTTAGGCTCACAAAGATTGAATATTTTCACAAGTACCTTCCAGCAAGTTCTTTATTTTCTATACCTCAAATTATTGGTGACTTGACAAATTGGAATTATTCTAAACCTTCACTTTAAAAAATTGTACATTTTTAAGTATCCTACATGATTCTTAGCCTTTTAGTCAAGGCCAATCTGTCTTCAAATGGGTAAGCATCTGCTTATGAGGTTCTTGAATAGAAAAGAACCTATGAAAATAAAAAATAACCTACTTTAAATAAAATAATAAAGAACCTATTTTAAAATCATACCTTCCTTATTTCCTTTCTGATAGAGAAAGAGTACATGCCACATCCTGAAAGAGCAACTGTACTTTATTCTGTAGTTTGGTTGTAGAAGCAGGGTTTTTGGACATCTTTTTCTCCATGACAAGATTTTCTTTTTAAATTTTCTAATCCCTGAAAAGGATAGTGTGTTGGAAGTTGATTTAAAGCTGCAACAGTCTTCAGGAATGAGTAAATGGGTAGAGCACTGAGGCACTGTACATTTAAGGGAACAAACAACTTGCTTGTTTAAAATGACTGTGATTTCAAACTGCCCTAGAAGCTTTTTATGTGTGTCATGTTCTGTTTCATCATGAGAGTTTGGGCCGCTTACCAATGCTATTTCCTCATCAAGCCAAAGAAAAGGAGTATTTTCCATAAACTACTCTACAACGTTTAATTCCACTCAGCATTTCAACTTTGAACTTTGTTCTCCCATTAAATCTGTGGCTTTTATTTAAATCAAGTCTGTTATAGGGATATCTTTTCTTGCTCTTATATAGTCAGTTATTGAAGTAACAGTGGATCATTAACATTCTTTCAAAAAGTTAAAAAACGGGTTAAAAGGAATTTGTTCATAAAGAATTATTTTAATTGGATTTCGTAAAGGGAATTTAAAGGTGCTTGTTGTTTATTGAAAGATATACTTAATTACTAAATATTTCTTATATCTTTAAGTAGAAAAACCTTTTAAGTTTGTAAGCCTGTTTAAAAAGTAGTTTGGCTTTAAGGTTTCCTTGGAGTTCTCAGGTAGAAGTTATATATATTTTTTTTATTAGAAACTAACCTTGAAAAACTTTGCCAATGTGCCCAAGAAAAGTAATATACAGGAGTGTCTAATAATAGGCATTGTGCCTAAAATAAACTTAATATAGTGTTCCTTAACTCTTTATATCCCTTCTATGTGATTTTTTTACTGGAATTTTTTTTCCCCCAGATAATGGATTCATACCTGATTCACTTTTAGAAGATGTGATGAAAGCATTGGACCTTGTTTCGGATCCTGAATAGTAAGCTAAATGGGAAATGCTATTTAACCATTTTACAAAGATTCCATTAAATTTAAAACTTTATACACAATTTTGCCCTTTTTTTAATCTAAACCTCCATGTACAAAGCACAGCACTTTATATAAAGCAAAGATTTAGGAAGAAATCAGCCTAATCAGTATGATAACAGAGACTTGACATCCTTAAAATGAGCTTCTTAAATTTTTTTCCAAATTCCTGCATAAATAGCTATATATCATCTACTTAATTTCCCTTGTTTCATCATAATACATAACACACCTTAAATTATAAAGTTAGAACAATTGAGTTAGATTGTTTTTCTACAAGTAGCTGAAAGATTGGACTGAGTTGTTCACTCTGTACTTCAGTGGTCTAGTCACGTTCATAATACGTGATGGCCCATGAACTAACAGGGCCATATTAAGGGTTAGTAAATTAAATATATTAAGTGTCATATGACCATGCCTTTCTTTGTGTCATGTCATAACCTCCTGGCCTCACTCACACCCATCAAAATGTCCTGGCTTTTGCATGTTGTATAATAAGGTATATTTAACTTGGCACTTATACTTTGGGAGATAACATGGAGAAGGAAAATTTTCTGAAAAGACCATTTTCATTTTTAAAACTCTTCAAACTGCAATCCACTTCCCTCTGCCTTCTTTCTATTTGCACCTAACACCTTTCCCCAGCCTTGGCTACACCTAAATGGGAAGGGCTCTGCAAAGCACAATCTGCTGTTGGCTGCTACTGCAGCAGTGGAGTCCATACCGCTCAGTGTAACTCAGGGGACTTCAGCTCTTCGAGGATTAGCTTACCTCTCTGACCTTCAAGTTACATTGTCTGCGAATTTTAAGCCTCCACCTCATTTGGTTCTGGAAACTAAGCTTTTTAGGAGATGTTTTTGATTATCTGATGTGCCACTGCCTTTAGATGCTCTTTCTTCTTCTCCTTGGGCTTAAAATAAACATTTTTTTAAGTCAAATGCCTCATTTCATTGTTAAACTCAGGCATACCTACGAAGCAAAGAGAATTTGCCTTGGGAGGTTAACGCCTGCATTTATAAGCCTAGGTTTTTAAGTTTCTTTACCTAATAAGGAACAATATTCCAAAGCCATCGTCATCATTTCAATTCTAAATAGTAACAGATTACTCTGGTTTAAAAATAACCAAGTTTTGGCAAATTAGATGTCATTCCTGCGTATTTGTCATTAGGAGTCTAAAAAGGACAGCTCTTAGGATTTTTGGCAGTCAAATGTGTTATAGTACCAGCAATTTAATCATGAAAGAAGGAAAATAAGTTTTTCCTTTGGTATCCACTGTTTTTCTTTTTTTTCTCCCCATAGTATAAATCTTATGAAGAATAAATTAGATCCAGAAGGATTAGGAATCATATTATTGGGTCCATTTCTTCAAGAATTTTTTCCTGATCAGGTAACATACTTGAATATATTTATTGTCTTGTTCTATTGGGATGATCATCTTGTAATTGTTTCAACATTCTTTTCTACTAATTTAAAGTGTTCTGACATGCAGATATAAGACTAAGACAGCACTGTTATGTAAATACTTTCCCAAACAGAGAGGCTAGGAGGGTATGTGTGTTCTAACACAGTAATGCAGAACTTTGGCGGAGGGAGTGGTAGAAGATAGTGTATTCACCAATATATGTACATAATGATACTGTTTTTCTAAAGAAAGGATAAAGTCCAGAAGTGTGGGGAATAAAAAGAGAGAGATTCTCTTTATCCACTCCCATCCCTATTTTCCTTCTCTCAGGTAACTATTGTTAATAGATTGGTATGTGTCTTTCTCGAACTTTCTAAGTACTAAAGAAAGAAGGTAAGGAGCCTATATGTAGTGGAAGCCCCTACTCGTGAACCTAAGTTCCAGCAGGATTTTAGCTGAGTAGAAGGAAAGCCTTTGAGTAGAGCTGTGCCGTCACGTTGGGACATGTCTTCCACTGGGCTTGATTGGGCCTCAGTTAATAAGGAGCCCTGCTGGTCTCAGTACTGAGTTAACATCCACGTTGTTGACACCCAATGCCACAGCCTGCTCCAGTCTTCTCTTCTCTGTTTCCTGTGAAAGTGAAGAATTTCCACATGATTTAGTTAGGTATATTGAGATCATTTCATCAGATAACAGCATGGTCTAAATTAAAGTTCATTGTTTTAATAAAACTGCTAATTTCTATTCCAACTCTATTACAAAAGGGATGTATTGCCAAGTAGAAAAATTGTAATGAAATGATAGATGGAAAATATCAAGATAAAATTATTAAATTTCAAGGCTATAATTGTTAATTTGATGTCTCAGATTTAAATTTTCTTTAACAGAGTAGACAATATTATTGTCATTCATTCATGGTAATTAAAAAAGAAAGGGAACCTGTATTTCTAAACCTGTATCTATCTGTTATGGTTACTGTGGGTAAAGAAAGTGAGTGAAGTAAAATTCAAAAAGTAACTAAGAATATCACAATATAGCTGTTAGACTTTTTAAAATTTGCTAAGTGCTTCATAAAAAGTAGAGTCATTTTACATTTTGTGACTATAATGTCAGAAAAAAAGATCTCTCACTCATTTTGGCCATTATTCATATACTTGTTTGTACCTAACAGACCAATGTAGTCACACCCAGTAAAGATTCACTCAACCAGGAATAAATGAAGTAAAGTTGCAAAACTGGAGTCAGAAGCACAGCGAGGAAAATCTTTATCTAACTTCGATAATCTTTACAAATGCTTAAAGTAGGTGCTGTGGAAGAACGTTTCTTTGCCATAAGGCAGAGCAGATGCAGGGGGAAAAGAGCCGTGGGAATTTCATAACCATCTCAAGGCAATTTGTTTATGACAAGAATAGCAGAAGCATGCATTAAGCACGTACTGTGCACCAGGCACTATGTGCCTTAGAAATTAGGTAATATTTTCCCCCATTTTGGCAATGAGGAAACTGAAGATTAGAGAACTTAAGAAAATTGCTTAAGGTCATATAGCTAGTAAGTAGCTAATTCAAGTCTAACGTAGGTCATCTAACCCCAGAGACTAAGCATTGTACCACTGTGTTATACTGCCTTTTGTTGATATTTCAGTATTTTATGCCAATTATTAATGACTGGAACTAGAGAATAGAAAATGTATTCAATTACAGTAAAGTATTTGAGAGTTAAAGTATGTTAACTCGAAATCAACAGCCAAATTATTTATCTAAGTAACTAATTGCTTTGAGTCATATATATAATTAAGAAAGTGATCAAATAAATTATTGATTTTTCTGTCTTTTTTTAGAGCATTTTCAGTGGGATACAAAAAATTAGAGGTTGGATTTTAGTTGGGAATCTAAGACATGAAAAGTTAAAAAACAGCTAAAAATTTAAACAATCTTTCAAAATAACTGAAGAGATAGTATAAAGTCGTATATGATTTGTTCCCAAATTAAATATTGAGACACTTGTTATTATAAAGGTCCCAAGGTAATAAAGAATCCAGCTAGTGTTGGAGTCCAGACAAACTTTACAGAGAAAGTAAGATTTGAACCTGGTCTTGAAAAAGAAGAAAAGAGCAAGAGAGAAGGGCATTTTAGAGAGGAATAAAAAAACTCATGAATGTGCAAAGAGCTGACAACAAAAGGTCTTTTCATGGGAAAATGAGAAATATGCTTGTCTAATACAGAGAATTCAGAAAGGTGAGTAGTTGCAGATAAGACTGGAAAGGTAGATTAGACTGTGTATTGTAAGATTCTTGGTTGCAAATCACAGAGCCCCAGCCTGAACTGACATAAGTGGGAAGGAAAGATATGAATTGGAAGGAGTAGCTCAGAGGAATTGAAGAAGGAAGCATCCAGAAGGTAGCACTAGGAGCCTCCAAGATTGGAGCAGTGTCTCCATCTCCCACCCTTTCTCTCTCCAGAGTAGTACCTTCTCTCAACCAATCGATCTTTCTCTAGGAAGCTGAAGCTACAGTTACCAGCAGCTGTCTTCCCTTTGTTCCAATTGAAAAAATTCTAAGGAGGGACTTTGGCCCAGCCTGAATCACATGCCCATCCTTGTATCAGTCGGATGAGGCCAGAAAGACAAGAGGGACAGGCACAGGAACACTCAGGCCCTGAGGGAAATCATGGGAGCCGGGCACCTTCAGTGGGGCCCAGCCATGAATAGGCATGAATGCTAGGTCAAGAGAGTTGAACTTGGTCTTTAGCTAATTGAGAACCAAGGTTAAGACAGTGGGAATAACATGATCAATCAGTTTTTCTTAAAGTTTAATCTGATAATGACTTACAGGATATCCTTTCTTTAAACACTATAATTGTGTGTTTCATTTCTCACAATGCTCTCTTCACTAATTAAAAGTTGACAATACTCAAATGATATTTTTTGGAATGGAAAGCCCTAATTCCATATTGTGAACCAATAGATTGGAAGTGTTGGTGCATATATGTTTGTGGTCTGAGTAAATGGGATATTATTCCTATTCTGTAGTTGAGAGGAACAAATTACTTACAACTAGAGAAAAAGCAGAGATACATTGTAGGAAATACTTTTGTGTTTTAGAACCTTGTCCTTTAAAAAAATCATAGTTAAAAGCATAAAATAAAGTCTAGTCAGAAGAGCTTATAATAAAAATCAGCACTTCCCCACTTTCCAGTCTCTTCCCCAGGAGCAGCTATTTCAGCTTTTAGGTTTTCTTGCTTTACCAAATGATTCCCCAATCATAAGGGTGAGGATTTAAGAAACTTGCATTTTACTTTCAATTGCTAATTAGAAATTGACTGATATGAAGATATAATTGAAAGTTTTAATAGTACTTTATTTACACTAGGGCTCGAGTGGTCCAGAGTCTTTTACTGTCTACCACTACAATGGACTGAAGCAATCAAATTATAATGAAAAGGTATGATAATTCACATAGTTATTTGTCTTTACCTGGATTGATAAAAGAAATATGGATATATAACAATGTTTGATTCCCATAAAATTGCTACCTAAGGAGATTATTCCAGGAGTCTCTTTACTGTCACAACATATCTTAGAACTGGTCATATTTTGATTTAAGCAGCATGTGATTTTCAGTGAGATCTTCATTGGAATTTTGGAGCAAGAGTTTCACTGTAACAAATAACTACATCTGTATACATGTTACCCTTGGCTGTGTAAATATGACTAAATCAACATTATAGTTGGGTCCAGTGAAAATTATTAATCCATTTAAATGGAGAAAGGGGTAATAGGTTTTTGATTGAGAAAAATATTTTTAAAAGATGTAATAAACTAATAACCACAATAGCTAGCATTTTGGGGCATTTACTGAGCAATTATGTAGTAAGTACTTGCTTTCTCTGTTTTCACACCACCCTAGGAAGTAAGTATGGTCTGTAGAGCCCCAGGTTACAGAGGAGGGAACTGAAACAGAGAGGGAAGCAAGTTGTCATGGTCAAGCAGCCAGGAAGCGGCAGAAACTTTTCGGTAGTCTGTCTCAGAGCCTGCACTTTACCCATCATGCTTTGCTGCTTTCCTTTGTGACTCATTGACAAAGCCGCCTGAGTCACTTCCGATGTACTCAGTGGGTTTCAATCACCATTGTCTCACTCACCCACCCTTTTTGATTAAATATTAGCTTGTCTACACATACGCCATATCTATTATATTTGCATTTATTCAAGTAACAGTCACAGTAGATAGAGCTAATATTAGAAGGAATAAAGCCTACCATACCTTTTTAACTTGAAATACTCATGCTGCTTTTATACTTATCTAAACTGAGGGTGGCTACAGAAAATAGGTCCTAATGTACACTAAATACGTAATTTTAGTTAGAGCAAATCTAAAACAGACTAAAATTTACTCCTATGTTCATAACAAAATGTAAATTCGAAGTTTTATTAAGTTAGCTCTAAAGATGTTTTCACAAGAAGATAATTTATTATTCTATGTATATAGCAAAAAATATAAATTGTCAATAAGAAAACATGGACGGTATTTCCTAATATGTGTTAATGAGTGCTTCTTCTAGATTTGGAAGTTTTATGTAGCCTTGTAATAGGAGGTGCTTTATAGTCACTAAGTAGTTATTCACCTACACAATCCTGCAAAGTAGGTCAGTCAAATATTGTCCATATTTTACAGATGAGGCCTCTGAGACAGGGAGATTAAGCGACTCACCCAGGGTCACACAGCAAGTCATTGGCAGAGCAGGGATTGGAACTGAGTTCCTGATTCCCAATCCTGTCCTTGATCTGTTGGCCACGCTACCTGTATATAGTAAGTTTTCAAATCATGCTTGTGACAAGCGTCTGACATACTAACAAAAAGATCAGAAATCAGCGATGAAATATTAACATGACAATAGTATGTAAGAACTATAAAGCAAAGCATGTGTGTCATTAAGTTGCAGAGGTAACGTTATGAAGTTACTCAGGAGGTAGAAACACGGTAGACCGCATAGTGAGGTGCTATTACAATTACCTGAGGAAACTGACAAAAGGAGAATGCTCGCCACGCGGGAGGGAGCGGGATCCACCAGGTGGCGCAGGTGGCCGAGGCCGCAGAGGTAGGTCATGGTACTTCACCCAGCACATCTGCTCTAAGGCGAGGAGCAAGTGAAATTCCTTGTGGAAAAAGGTCTGTCTCATCTGTTAATTATAATAACTCAAGTTATTGTACTTTATGGACAGTTTTTCAGAAAAGGAAGATTTGCTTTGGGGAGTTAAAAAGCGTGAGTTGTAGTTTTAATGGCAAATATTTTTCATCAAAACTAGAAACAAACTAATACATTAACCAAAATAAAAATGAAAAACAAATGTATTTCACATTAAAGTATTCTTTAGAGCTTCCTAAAAATGAGTAGATTCATGAAACCAAACTATCCAACCTAGTAATATATTCTATTCCTGTATTTAGTGTGTTTTTAAGGAAACTCTCATTTAAGGCTAATAAAGTTGTTTCTTTTGGCTTCTTAGTCAAATAACTTAGGACTTTTATATTGGAAGAACATAATTACAATCACATCTATCAGCCATTGAATGTATAAAAATAAGTATACATACTTGGGAAAACGGCAGTCTATATCTATTCCTTTTAGATCATACAATCAATTTCTCTTGGTACAAAAAGAAATTAATGACTGAATGGCTTAATGTACACAGTGACCCCTTATAATGAGTTAGGGTTTTAGTAAGTATGTTATTTCATAGATCCATCTAAAAGACTGTCATTATAAATTAATCAGAAAAAAATTTTTTTCTGATACCCACCTGCCAGTTTCTGTTTTATATGATCATTGTCACTGCATTTAAAGTACCCGGTTAGTTTATATATTAACTTTTTTCTATTTGATTTTTGTTTCTGTCCTGACTTCTTTTTGATTTTTTATGCAGTACAAAGTACATTCAGGAACAGCATTTTCAGAAGTATTTAATACAGCGAATAGCAAATTTCACTGACAAACATCCAGATTGCTTTCAGCTCTGGAAATTCAGCACCTAAATTGAGAGGAGAAAGTAAAGCCTCAGAATATACAGCTATATTTCTGTTACAGCTTTCCATTTCCTGAGGCAGCATGATGATTTGAGGGCCTCAGTATTAAAACAGTGGGAATTATATAAATTGTTACATAAATAATTTAAAATTTCTTCCAAGTAGTATATGTTATATATGTCTTTTATCAGAAACTGTATGTGTTTTGGGATTCACATGTGCTTTCTTTTAAATCGTGAACTTAAAAACTAAAAATCGACTGGTCACCTAGCAGTTAAAATTTGTGTCACCGTCTTGTTTCCAAATATACTTTCACATTAATCAGTAAGCAGCTATTCTTGGTCATAATTTCTATCATAATAAAATTAGATGTAAAGTTCCATTTATGTCTTATCTGCTAGCCTATGAAAATTTTTGTATCTTTCTTAAAAATTTGCTAAGAATATTGATTGACCTTGGTGGCTTTATTTTGTTAACAGGTGATGTATGTAGAAGGGACTGCAGTTGTTATGGGTTTTGAAGATCCCATGCTGCAAACGGATGACACTCCTATTAAACGCTGTCTCCAAACCAAATGGCCATACATCGAATTGCTCTGGACCACAGATCGCTCCCCTTCACTAAACTGATTTGCCTAAGTATTTATGAAGAAAATTGTAATAGCAGATGTGGAAAGAGGGATGCAAGACTGGCAATTGGCTAAATTAAGCTATACACTGGTATCATTGATTAACTGTAAATAACAATTAAAAACACATTTTCAGTGTTTAAGATATGTTTAAATTATTTATGTTAAAGGTTACCCTATTTTAACTCTGTGTGAAATTTACTAGCAAAATTAAGCATTAATCAAAGTTCATCACTTTTGCAGTCAGATAATTGGTCATTCATCAAATTACAATCATAATGCTATAGCATTCGTATATTGAGTATCAGAGTTCCTATTTATGAACTTCCACTTTGGGGTTCATTTCATTTAGGCACATTTTACTGTTTAAATGATTCTGGCTTACAGTGTATCAGCCTCCACATTGAAATGCAGAAGAATTAATTTTTATTTCTTTTCTAAAATCTGTTTTCCATTAGCAATATTGATAAATAACAAATGATCAACCTGGGTCCTTTGACAGTTGGCTTAGAACTGGCATGTTTATAAAAACTAGAAACTAAAAAGGAACATTACCATTTATTCACAGATACATAGAGGATGTATTTTAAAAAATGATAGGAAAGAGAATCTGTTTGATAGTCTTAACACTGTTAACTTTCACTGTGTTGCCAAATACACTTTTCCAAATTTGTCCCAAGAACCCTGTAAGCCAGCTTTCTTGTATATTTATAAATGTGATAAATGCATGAGAACATCTGTTATTACATTAGTATACTGCTTTATTTATTATGATCCTAGTGGATGGCCTAAATAAACACTTTTTTTCTTTAACTGTACCCTTGCATTAGTTTTTACAATAGTGACTCAAAATAAATAAATACTTTTAAACGTTTCTGCCCAGTAATCCTGAGAGCACAGTATAGAACAAGTGCCTAATGGACTCACACAACACCTTGAAAGAAGACCAGACCTTCTGCTTCCCAAGAGCTCTATGACTCACCCACATAGCCAGAAGCGCTAGAACCTGGGTGGCAGCTGTGTGGACCAGTGGGCAAAGATACAGAAGCCCCAGCCTGGTTGTTCTAGAGAGATTTACTTTAGTTGCCCAGAAATCTAAAATATGAATAGCCAAAGATAACTCTCTTTCCTTCAGTTGCAAAGCAGTTTTTTTAGTATCCTCTTGGAATTTCAGAACTGAACTTTGCCTTCAACAGCATAGTCGAATATGTATTTCCTCTTTGAATCTCTGTGATTTAATTTGCTTTATTTTTATAGACATTAACAATTATAATAATTAAGTAGATTTTTGCATAGGAAAAAAGTGGCACAAGATTTTCTGTATAACTTTTGGTAACATTGTGTTCAAGAGTGTGATACTAGCTACTAGAATGACAGCTGTAAAATGTCCATTTTTTTGGTTAATCTTGGCTACTTCCAAATGTATATAAAATACATTGCACTAGAATTACTTCTCTAGTCCTAAATTCTATAAGGATTATGAAAAAGCAAAGATTTTCTCATAAACATTGAGCCTACAAAATGCTAAATTCTTCTTACTATTGCTACCTAACAAAGCATCCCAAAACTTCATGGCATAAAATAATCATTTTACAAATTCTGTGGCTCAGAAGTTTGAACAGAGCACAGTGGGGATAGCTCGTCTGTTTCTCAATCTGGAGGCCCAGCTGGGAGACTGGAGGTGGCTTTACTCACGTGACTGGGACCTTAGCTTGGTCTAACTGATAAATGTGGAAAACTACACCAAACAATGCAAATACATTTTCTTTTCACGTGCATGTAGGACACTTACCAAGATAGGCTATATGCTGGACCATAAAGCAAGTCTAGAAAATCCCCAAAAGTTTGGAAATTAAGCAACACACTTCTGAATAACCCAAGGGTCAAAGAGAAATTAAAATGAGAATTACAACATACTTTTCACTGAAGGATAATGAGAATAGGACATAGGAAAAATTGTGGGATGTAACTAAAGCAATGCCTGGAGGGAAGTGAATAGCTTCAAATAAATAATATTAGGAAAGTAGAAAGTTTGGAAATTGGAAAGCTAAGCTTTCATCTCAAGAACAAGAAACCCAAAGTAAATAAAAGAAAGTAAATAAGATAAAAAAGAGGTATTCACATGCAAAAGAACAAATTTGGGCTCACAACTGAAGCCAGAGTGGCCCTGATAGCATAGCAAAACCTGACAAAGATATTACAAGAAAGATTATAAATATTTCCCATGATCATAGACACAAAAATCCTATAGAAATATGAAACGTATTAATAAATTTTATCTATGTGTAGATGTGTGTGGATGTGTATTCGTGTGTAATACCTCATAACTAGGCAGTGTTGCAGAAGTGATAAGTTGGTTCAACATAAAAAATTATTAATATTTTTTCACATTAACAGAATATAGGAGAAAAACCATATTATTAGATCAATAGATGCAGAAAAAGCATTTGATAAAATTAAAAATCTGTTCATGATTTTAAAAATCTCAGTAAAATAAGAGTAGAAGGACCCTTTAAATATGATAAAGGATGTTTACGAAAGACACATTCTTAATGGTGGAATATTAAACACTCTCTCCCCCAAATTCAGGAGTATCACCACTGCCCATTTCATCTCTTATGTACAGCATTGTCCTGTGGAGTCCTAGCCAGTACAATCAGGCAACAAACAGAAAATATAAGACAATTGGAAAGAAAAAAGTTAAAAAATCATTTTTCATAGATAACACTAGTCATAAATAATATGCAAAAGAATCTACACATTTAGAATGCATAAGGGAATTCAGCCAATTACTGGATATAAAGTCAGTATACAAAAACAATTACATTTTTATAGACACAAAATAGGCAATTAGAAAATAAAATATATCATTTCCAGTAGAATCAAAAAGCACCAAATACCTAGGAATAAATTCAATGAAAAATGTACAAGTTGCTACTCTGAAAACTAGAAAGAATTGCTGAGAGACAAAGCAATAAATGAATGGAGCATGCTCATAGATTTCTGGATGCAATATTGAGTCAATTCTTCCCAAATTCCCAAATTCAGATTGAAATTCAATGAAATCCTAATCAAGATCTCATCAGGTTTTGCATGTGTGTGGATTTGACAAGCTATTTCTGTTTATATGGTATTTAGTCCATTAGAGCTGCTATAACAAAATACCAGAGACTGAGGGAGCTTAAAATATTTGTTCAACAACAGACACTTATTTTTCACAGTTCTAGAGGCCGTACAGTCCAAGATCATGGAGGAGGCAGATTTGGTGTTGGGAGGCCACACTTCTTTGATGGCCTAGACAGCTCTTTCCTCACTTGGTGGCAGGGGCAGAGAAGATTTTTCAGGCCACTCTCATGAGGGCATTAATCCCATTCATGAAGTTCCACCCTCATGACCTACTCACTTCCCGGAGGTCCCACTTCCTAATACCATCACCTTGGGGGATATGTTTCAACGTAGGAGTTTGGGGCGGGACGCAAATAATCAAACCATAGCATATGGAAAATGAAAGAGACCTAAAGTAGCCAAGATAAACTTGAAGTAGAAAAACAAATGTGGAGAACTTAATGTGCCAGATTTCAAGATGTTTTATAAAGCTATAATAGTTACATGTGGTACTGGTACAAGGATAGACAAATAAACCAATGGAACAAAATAGAGTGTTCAGAAACAGACTCACAAACACACCTGCTTTTCAACACCTGCTCTACTCCAACTAAATAGGAAAAGGACAATCTAATCAATAAATAGTGTTAGTCAATTGGTATTTGTTTGAAAGTAATGTGCCTTAAATAGTACCTTACTTCATACACAAAAATTAATTTGAAATAATAGACAAAAATATTAAAAGTAAAACTATAAGCTGCTAGAAGTGAACAAAGAATATTTTTGTGATTTTGCAGTAGTCAGAGATTTCTTAAAGAGGACACACAAAATATAAAAGATGAATAAATTGGATCTTATAAATATTAAGAGCTTCTGTTCATTAAAAGACATTAATAGAATGCAAAGGCAACTCAGAGACCAGAAAAAGATATCTGCATTACACTATGTATATATTTCTGTATCCAGAATCTATAAAGAACTCGTAACAATCAAAAGGAAAAGGATAACCCAATTTAAAACTAGGCAAGGGCTTTGAATTGACATCGCACAAAAGATCTCCATATGATCTATAAGCAATAAAATGGTGCTCAACTTCATTAGCCATCAATAAAATGCAAAATAAAACCACAATGACATACCACTACACCTTCACCATAAGCTAAAATTAAAAGGACCAGCATGTGTGTGTGTGTGTGCATATATATATATGTATGTACACACACACACACACATATATAAAGTGTTGATGACAATGTGGAAAAACTGGAAATCTCAGATATTGCTGAGAAGAACATAATTTGATGTGACACCTTTGGAAAAGCTGTCCAGCAATATCTACTGAAGATGAATATACCCACACCTTATGATCCAGCAATTCTACTCCTCGGTTTAAAAGAAATGAGTGTTTGTGTTCATCAAAAGTCATAAACAAAAATGTTCCTAGCAGTTTTGTTCATAGTAACTTCAAACTGGGAACAATAAATGTCTATCAAAATACCAGGTAAATAAATTGTGTTACATATTCATACAATGGCTAACTACACTTAATAAGGAATAATGAATTTGATGCATGCAACACATGGAAGAATTTCACAGACATAATTTTGAACCATGAAAAGCCTGATACAAAAAAGTACATGTGTGTGATTCCAAATATATGAAGGTCAAGAACACGCAAAACTCAGGCAGGGGAGCTAACTCATAGCCCCACTCACTGGTGAGTGTAACTCCAGGCCCAGCCTGACCAGAAAGCCTGGTCAGAACACCTGGAAACTTCTTAGCTCAGCAATGCTTGAGCTGAGAGTACAACAGGCAGAGGTGATTGTCTGTAGAGCAAAACCAGTGGCACCATTCAGCCAGGGAACATGGGGTGTAGGTCAGCTTGAGGCAAGACCACAGACAGAGAACCAAGCCAGTTCTCCCACTCTGCCCAGGCAGATAAACTAATTCATAGCTCCACCCATTGCAGAATATAGCATTCAGCCTACCAAACAGGGAACCTAAACAGAGCACAGGGAGCTGTGTAGCCCATCCAACAGCTCTGCTTACAGTGGAACTTGAACACAGAACACAGCCCTTGGCTTTCTCCAACTGCACAGCACTACTGGTGGCTCCATCTGGCCAGGGGACTCAGTGTACAGTCTTGCCTGACTCGGGTCCCCAAACAACAAATGTGCAGATCTTCAGGCCCATTCTGCTGCCTCACCAGAGCAAGAAAGCTAATTCATAGCCCCATCTACTGTTGAGTATAGTACACAGTTAAGACTGTCTAGGAAGCTAGCCCAAAGAACCCAGGCAACCACAGAGCCCATCTTACAGCCTTGCTTGGACAGGGAACCAGGCCAGCAGTCCTATTCAACTGTTCTCAGCCAGCAGCACACTCTCCCTCAACTTCAGAGTTTGGGTAGTGGCCTTGCCCAAAACTAGACCCCAATAGCAAGCCCCATCTGCCCAAGGATCTTACCAGCAGACACATACAGAAACCCAAACTGAACTGATTATCTCTGCCTAAGGGAACCTGTAAAGTCTGAAAGAGGAGACCACTTATTCAAAGGTACAGATACCAATGTAAGGAATGAAGGTACTTGAAAAACCAGGTAACCATGACACCACTAAAGAAAACTAATAAAGCTCCAATAAGTGATCCTAACGAAATGGAGATCTATGAACTGTCAGACAAAGAACTCAGAATACTCCTCTTAAAGCAGTTTAGTGAACTATAAGAACATACACACAAACAACTAAATAGAAGTAGGAAGACAACAAATAAACAAAATTAAGAGTTCAACAAAGAAACAGAAATCATTAAAAAAAAAGAAAAGAAAAGATATACTGCATCTGGAAACTACAATGACTGCATTGAAGAATAGAGAGCTTCAAAACCAGACTCAACCAGGCAGAAGAAAGAATCAGTGAGCCAGAAGACAGGGCATTTGAGATTATCCAGTCAGAGAAACAAAAAGAAAAAAGAATGAAAAAGTGAAGAAAGACTATGAGAGTTTTGAGACACAATCAAAAGAAACAATATCTGTATTATGGGACTTCAGGAAGAGGAAAAGAAAGAAAAAGGGAAAGGAAGTATATTTAAAGCAATAATGGCTGAAAATTTCTCAAACCTATGGAAAGAAATGGACATCCAGATCCATGAGACTCAATGGACCCCCAATAGGTGGAAACCAAATAGGGCTACTATGAGACACATTACCATTACAGTCATGTGTTTCTTAATGACAGGGATATGTTCTGAGAAATGCATCACTAGGCAATTTCATCATTGTGTGAACATCATAGAGTATACTTACATAAACTTATATAGTATAGCCTACTACACACCTAGACTAAAGCAAAAACGACAGGAGTTCGTTATTACTAAACCAGGCTTACAAGAAATTTTAAAGAGACTTCTTTAAGTTAAAACAAAAAGGTGCTAATTAATAACAGGAAAACATATGAAGGTATATCTCAATGTTAAATATATAGTTAAACTTAGAATACTTAAATGTTGTAATGGTAGTGGGTTAACATAAATCTAGCACGAAGGTTAAAAGATAAAAGTAGTAAAAATAATTAAAACTACAATAATTTGTTAATGATACACAAGAAAAAAATGTAAATTGTGACATCAAAAACATAAATGTGGGGAGAGAGAGTAAATATGTAGATCTTTAAAATGAGTTCAAATAAATTGTTATCAAGTTAATAGACTGTTATAACATGTGCATGTAAGCCTCATGGTAGCCAAAAAGCAAAACCTACAGTACCTTCACAAAAGATAAAGTGAAAGGAATCTAAACATACCATTCTAGAAAATAACTGAAAGACAAAGGAAGAGCGCAAGAGAAAAAAGGAGTAAAGAAATTATAAAACAACCAGGAAACAATTAACAAAATGGCAATACGTACATACCTATCAATAATTACTTTAAATGTAAATTACCTAAATGGTCCAATTAAAAGATATAGAGTGGCTGAGAGGCCAAAAAAACAAAATTTACTACATTCTGCCTACAAGAGACTCACTTCAGATGTGAGAACACACACAGACTAACATTGAAGGGATGGAAAAAGATAGTCCATGCAAATGGAAACCAAAAGAAACTTGGGGTATCTATACTTATATCAAGTTTTTATTTTGGGAAATTTCAAACCCTCAGAAAAATTGCAAGAAGGGTACAATGCATACCCCATAACCCTTCTCCTAGAGCCACAATTATTAACATTTTGCCACATTTGCTTTAGTTCTTTCCCTCCCTCCCTCCCCTCTCTCTCTTCACAAACACAAACTTTTTTTTCCTAAACCATCTGAGAGTTAGTAGCAGGCATCATAACACGTCACCCTAAACACTTCAGCATGCATCTCCTAAGAACAATGACATATCACAGTAGGGGAAATTTAACATTGATATAATACTATTATCTAATATACAGCCCATATACAGCTTTTCCCTGCTTATCCCACTATCTTTTTTTTAAATTTTATTGAGGTCATGATAGTTTATTTCATTGTGAAATTTCAGTTGCACATTATTATTTGTCAGTCACCATATATATCTACCCCTTTACCCCTTATGCCCACCCCCCAACCCCCTTCCCCTCTGGTAACCACTAATCTGTTCTCTTTGTCCACATATTTGCTTATCTTCCACATATGAGTGAAAACATATGGTGTTTGTCTTTCTCTGTCTGGCTTATTTCACTTAACAAAATACCCTTAAGGTCCATCCATGTTGTTGCAAAAAGGACAATTTTGTCTTTTTTATGGCTGAGTAGTAATCCATTGAATATACACACCACATCATCTTTATCCATTCATCAGTCAATGGGCACTTGGGTTGCTTCCATGTCTTGGCTATTGTGAATAATGCTTCAATGAGTATATGGGTGCATAGGTTTCTTTGAATTGTTCATTTCAAGTTCTTTGGATAAATACCCAGTAGTGGGATAAGCAGTATGGTATTTCATATGGTATTTCTATTTTTAATTTTTTGAGAAATCTCCCTACTGTTTTTCATAGTGCCTGCACCAGTTCACAATCCCACCAGCAGTGTATGAGTGTTCCCTTTTCTTCACATCCTTTCCAACATTTGTTGTTTTTCATCTTGGTAAATAGCCATTCTAAACGGTGTAACGTCATATCTCATTGTAGTTTTGATTTGTATTCCTCTGATGATTAGTGATGTTGAACATCTTTTCATGAGCCCGTTGGCCATCTGTATATCTTCTTTGGAAAAATGTCTGTCTATATCCTCTGTCCATTTTTTGATCAGGTTGTTTGTGTTTTTGTTGCTGAGTTGTATGAGTTCTTTATATATTTTGGAGATTAACCCCTTGTTGGATATACAATTTGCAAATATTTTCTCACAGTTTGTGGATTGTCTTGAAACAACCAATTATTAGTAAAGACATTGAATCAGTAATCAAAAACCTCCCAACACAGAACACTCATATGGCTTCACTAGTGAGTTCTACCAACATTTAAAGAAGAATTAATACCAGTCCTTCTCAAACTCTTCCAAAAAATACGAGAGAAGGGGACACTTTCAAACTCATTTTATGAGGCCAGCTTTACCCTGATACCAAAAGCAGATAACACCACCAAAAAAGAAAATTACAGGCCAATATCCCTGATGAACATAGACATACTGAGGCAAAATTCCTCAACAAAATATTTGCAAATTAAATTCAACAATACATAGAAAGGATTATACACCATGATAAAGTGGGATTTATTCCATAGATGCATGTGTGTTTCAACATCTATAAATCAGTGAATGTGATATACCACATTAACAAAATGAAGGATAAAAATTAGACGATCATCTCAATAGATGCACAAAAAGCACCTGACAAGATTAAACAGATTTATGATAACAACTCTCAACAAAGTGTAAAAGGGAACGTACCTCAACATAATAAAGGTTATGTATTACAAGCCCACAGGTAACATCATATTCAACAGTGAAAAGCTGAAACCATTTCATCTAAGATCACGAACAAGACAAGGATGCCCACTCTTGCCACTTTTTTTCAACATAGCCCTGGAAGTCCTAGCCACGAAAACTAGGCCAGAGAATCATCCAAATCAGAAAGGAAGAAGTAAAACTATATTTGTATACAACATGATATTATGTGTAGAAAACCCTAAAGACATCACCAAAAGACTATTAGAACAGATAGAGGAATTCAGTAAAGTTGCAGGACACAAAATCAATATACAAAAAACGGTTGTGTTTCTATACACTATCAACAAACTATCATAATGAGAAATTAATAAAGATCCCATTTATAACTGCATCAAATAAAATAAAATACCTAGAAATAAATTTATCCAAGGAGGTGAAAGCCACATATACTGAAAACTATAAGACACTGATGAAAGAATTGAGGAAGACAAAAACAAATGGAAAGATATTCCATGCTTATGAATTGGAAGAATTGATATTGCTAAAATGCCCAAACTACCCAAAGCAATCTACAGATTCAATGAAATCTCTATCAAAATTCCAACGGCATTTTTCATAGAAATAGATCAAACAATCCTAAAATTTGTATGGAGCCACAAAAGATCCTAAATAGCCAAAGCAATCTTGAGAAAGAAGAACAAAGCTGGAGACATCACACTCCCTAATTTCAAACTATATTACAAAGTTATAGTAATCAAGACAATATAGTATTGACATAAAAACAGACACTTAGATCAGTGTAAAAGAACAGAGAGCCCAGAAATAAATCCAGGCATGGTCAATTAATTTACAACAAAGTGGCCAAGAATATACAATGGGAAAAGGACAGTCTCTTCAATAAACGGTGTTGGGAAAACTGGACAGCCACATGCAAAAGAATGAAACTGAAACACTATCTTACACCATACATAAAAATCAAGTCAAAATGGATTAAAGATGTGAACATAAGACCTGAAACTATAAAACTCCTAGTAGAAAACAAAGGAGTAATCTCTTTGACATCACTCTTGGCAATGACTTTTTGGATTTGACACCAAAAGCAAAGGTAACAAAAGCAAAAATAAACAAGTGGAACTATATCAAACAAGAAGCATCTGCACAGCAAAGGAAATTATCCACAAAATGAAAAGGTAACCTACTGAACGGGAGAAAATATTTGCAAATCACATATCTGCTAAGGCATTAATATCCAAAATATATTAAAAACTCATACCAATCAATAGAGCAAAAACATCCAATTTTTAAAATGGGCAGAGTAACTGAACAGACATTTTTCCAAAGAAACATAAAGACAGCTGTTGAGTATGATCTTAGCTGTGGACTAGTCTTATATGGCCTTTATTATGTTGAAGTATGTTCCCACTAAACCCACGTTGTTGAGGTTATTTTTAATAATAAGATCATATCATCTTCAAATAGTGACAATTTTACTTCTTCCTTCCTGATTTGGATGCCTTTTATTTCTTTATCTTGCCTGATTGCTCTAGCTAGGACTTCCAGTACGATATTGAGTAAGAGTGGTGAGAGCTGGCATCCTTGTATTGTTCCTGGTCATAGAGAATAAGCTTTCAATGTTTCTCTGTTGAGTATAATGTTAGCTGTGGGTTTGTCATATATGCTCTGTATTATATTGAGGTATTTTCCTCCTATATCCAATCTGTTGAGGGTTTTCATCATGAATTGATGTTGTATTTTGTCAAATGTTTTTCCTGCATCTGTTGAGGTGATCATATGGTTTTTGTCCTCCATTCTGTTAATGTGGTGTATCATATTCATTAATTCGCATATGTTGAACCATCCTTGCAACCAGATAAATCCCACCTGGTCACAGTGTATAATCCTTTTAATGAGTTCTTGAATTTTTTTTTGCTATATTTTGTTGGGAATTTTTTCATTGATATTCACCAGGGATTCTGATCTGTAATTTTTTCTTGTACTGTCTTTACCAGGCTTTGGTATCAGGGCAATTCGGGCCTCATAGAATGAGTTTGGAAGTGTTCCCTCTTCTTCAATTTTTTGGAAGAGTTTGAGAAGGATTGGTGTTAATTCTTTCAATGTTTGGAAGAATTTTCCCATGAAGGTATCTGGTTTTGCAGTGTTCTGTGTTGGGAGGTTTTTGATTACTGATCCAGTCTTATTACTTGTTATTTGCTTGTTCAGAATCACTATTTTTTCCTGGATCAGTCTTGGTAGGTTTCATGATTCCAGGAAATTATCCATTATTTTTTAAGTTATGTAATTTGTTAGCAGGTAATTGTTCAGAGTAGTCTCTAATGATCCTATTATTTCCATAGTGTTCGTTATTATTTCTCCTCTTTCATTTCTGATTTGAGTCTTGTCTCTTTTTTTTTCTTAGTTAGTCTCATTAAAGGTTGGTCAATTTTGTTTATATTTTTGAACAGCCAGCTCTTGGTTTTGTTGATCTTTTCTATTGTTTTTCTAGCATTTATCTCATAGATTTCCACTCTGATCTTTATTATTTCCTTCCTTCTGCTAGCTTAATTTGCTCTTATATTTCTAGTTGTTTCACATGTACAGTTAAGTTTTTATTTGCAACTTTTATTATTTCTTAATATATGCATTTATTGCTATAAACATCCCTCTCAGAACTGCTTTTGCAGCATCCCCTAGGTTTTGGTAAGTCATGTTTCTGTTTTCCTTTGTTTCAAAATACTCTTTGATTTCCCTTTTGATTTCTTCTTTGACCCATTAGTTGTTTAGTAATGTTTTATTTTCCAAATATTTGTAGATTTTCCAGGTTTCTTTATGTTTTTGATTTCTAGTTTCCAAAACCACAATGGGATATCACTTCATACCTGTTATAATAGCTATTATCAAAAAGACAAGAAATATCAAGTGTTGGCAAGGGTGTGGAGAAATGGGAACCCATGTGCACTGTTAGTGGGAATGTAAATTGGTGCAGCCACTATGGGAAACAGTATGGAGGTGCCTCAAAAAATTGAAAATAGAACTTGCGCCAAACTCATAAAAGCAGAGAGTGAAATGATGGCTGGCAGAGTCAGGGTCAGGGAAAGAAAGAGATGTTGTTTAATGGTATATACTTGCAACTAGTAGACAAGTCTTGGAGATCTTATACATAGTCCAGAGGTTATAGACAACAAGGCTGTTTATAAACATTAACTTGCTAAGAGACTAGATCTCAATTGTTCCCAATACTAGAAGAAATGACAATTATGTGACATGATAGAGGTGTTAGTTAATGCTACAATGGCACTTCCACAGTGTTTTACATAAAATATATCTCAGTAAAAAAATGGAACTGCCATATGATCCAGCAATCTCATTTCTGGGTATTTATCTGAAGGAAAAAAATCATTATTTCAAAAAGATATCTACACTCCCCCATTCATTGCAACATTATATACACGAGCAAAGACCTGGAAACAACCTAAGTGTCCATCGATGGATGAATGGATGGATGGATAAAGAAAATGTGGTATGTATATATGTGTATATATATATATATATATATACACACACACACAATGGAATATTATTCAGCCATGAGAAAGAAGGAAAACTTGCTATTTACAACAACACGGATGGACCTCAAGGGAATTATGCTAAGAGAAATAAGTCAGAGAAAGGAAGACAAATGCTGTTTGATCTTACTTGTATGTAGAATCTAAAAAAAAAAAAAAATCAAACTGAACTCATACATACAGAGAACAGATTGGTGGTTGCCAGAGGTGGGGGTTGGAGTTGGGTAAAATTTGTGAGGGTGGTCAAAAGGTAGAAACTTCCAGGTATAAGATAAATAAGTCCTGGGGATGTAATGCATAGTATGGTGACTCTAGTTAATAATACTGTATTGCATATTTGAAAGTTGCTAAGAGAGTAGATTTTAAAAGTTCTCATCACAAGAAAAAAAAGTGTAACTGTGTGATGGATGTTAGCTAGACTTACTGTGGTAATCATTTTGCCATATATATATATATATGTTAAATCATTGTGTTGTACACCTAAACCTAATACAATATCACATGTCAATTATATACCAATTTTTTTTAAAAAGTAGGTTAAGTATAGGGATGTATAAATAATTATAGACCAAGTAAGCAAAAGAGACAGATAAAGCCTAATGAAACCAAGATATTCCTCTTCTTTCAAAATAAAATATTACTTATTGAATAAATAACACAGGATATACCACTGATATTTTAGGCTCACCCTGGAAGTTCCTGCCAGGAAGATGAACCATAAAGCAGAAAGAGTGCTGGACTTGAGATTATAAAATCTGGTTGTATATACTCATTCCATCACTTCTTTTACTCCTGTATTCATTTAGCAAGCATTTATTGACTAGCTGTTAGGCACCAGGCAAGGTACTAGCTAGTCCCCTTACTGTTCTGGAATCTAGTTCCTCTGCTATAAAATGGGAATAACTATACCTATCTCACCAGTTTGTTATAAAAATTAAATGAGATAAGCTCTGACGGTTCTTTACTCCCATTCATATTCAATAATAGTTGACTGAAAACATTCTCTTGCTTAACTCCTAAGAATAAAGATTCTTGATAATGATCAGAAAAAAAAAAGAGAGTTATTAGAAAAAACGAGTCATATGGTGGGTAAATCCAGCATTAGTTCCTACAGTTTCTCAAAGGCTTTCCATTATAACTATAGATACAGTTTTTACAGTGTCTCTGAATCAGTCACTGGATTTGTTCGAAGACCTTTAACAACTCTATGGTACAAATTTCCCTGTTGCACAGGTTCAGTAGCTGAAGTTTAGAGATGAAGTTATTGCCCATAATCACACAAGAACACGACAGGACTGAGACCCCAGGCTGATCCGACCGTCCCTAGTACCCTGCCCCTGAACGCCAGTGAGCCAAAGTGGCGCTAAGCCCAGAGAACAGTCAATGTCACCTATGCCTTCAAAGATGGGACAACTGTGCACAGCTCAGTACAATGAGGTAGAAAAATGTCTGCCCTCATCTCTGAATAGTTGCTTCCAGTGTGGCTTTGGGCAATTTACTTGAACACTTTATATGTATTTTATATGTAAAATAAGGTTGAAATGATACTCATCTTCATTCAGATCTTAGTGAGCATTGCTGTACATACCAAATAAGGTATTAAATATAAAGCATTGTACTAGACAATCAACGAGTGTCTGTTCCCTTCTGCCCACCTCTTCCTCATGAAGAAGATGGAATGTGGAAATCACAGAATTATCGTATGTATCCGGGAGACACTTGCCCCACACACCAAATTTATACCAGCCCAGAATTTCTAAAACTAAGTATCAATTTAATCGAAGAAAAAGCACATTACATGCATTACTCACTGTCATATAACATAGTACTTATTATATTAGGGTAAGTAACTTAATATTCTTAGCACAAAAAAAATATTTTGCCATGAATGTATTTGGATCTGAGTATAAGACTGACCGTACAAATATTTTTTTCACTATGTTCCAAATCGCAATTAATGCTAAACATCTCTACTGAAGAGCACTGACTCATTCTATCAACACAATGGTTACATTTAACAATAATATTTTCTTCCCTGTCAGTAGCACTTCTCTTCTTGTTAGCACTAACTGATGTTACATATTAAATCAATTGACTAATTCTAAACAAATATTTTGAGTGAGAAAGCAAATGTGAGCAATTTCCAGCTGTCTTGTAGAATTAAATTAAAACATTTTATCTATAAATACACATATAAGCTTGTTAAAGTTTAATAGAGGAAATATGCCATGTCAAAATCACATTGCTCTGTAAAAACAAACAAAAAAAATAACCCAAACTGGTGTTTCTTTTTATTTACTACATTTCCTATATAGTCTTATTTAGTTTCTGTCACAGTTCTTATCTACTCATTTTTATAATTCCTAAAAGGTAAGTACCATCTTTTCCCATGTGGCAGAATTCCGAAATCCTAACTGAAATACACAGTATTTCCTTGCAAGAGGTTGGAACCAGAAATTAATGCAGTGGATGCCTCTGAAGGCAGAATGGACCCCTGACATGCATCCTAGCATTCACTAGCTACGTATCCTTGAATAAGTTGCTTGGTTTCTATCTTGTTTTCTTCACCTGAAAAATGGGTTGCTGTGAGAATTCTAAATATTCTGCATGAATTTTCTGACTCAAAGTAATTAATTGGTAAGTATTATAATCATTATTATGGATTATCAGCTTACTGATCAACCAAAAATACTACCTATCTAAAGGAGACGCACAAATCCATTGGGACTAGATTAAAAAAATATAATTACATTTAAAATATTTAAGCTCCCAAACAATCAAATTTTTTGGATGGGGCAACAGTTCTCAGCAGATTCCCAGAAGTGGATTTGTGACCTCCCTTACAACGTTAAGAATCACTGCAATAAGCTTTGAGCTTTTCAGAGGCAGCAAGCAGATTTTAGTCACATCTTAATTTTAGTAACAGTTTATGGAACAAAATTGGGAGTCAACAGTGTTGTGTTGAATTGTTGTTCAATATAATATCCATTGGTAATCCATTATAATCTTTACCTGTCTAAGTAAGGGAAATTTCATGAACTGATTTTCCTCTTAAACTGCTGGGGTTATAAGAGATTCCCCCTGTTGTCCTCAGTAAATGTGATTCCTAGCACAACTAGGATAAGAGATGACTATAGAATAAAGCAACATATTAAGATTCAACTGACTAGAACTCCTGTACTCCAAAAACATGAGGATATTGGGTGACCCTAACAACTCCTGATTGGTGAAATTTGAAGCACAGTCGGTTACACGATTAGGTAAAAACCTCAGGCAATGGGATAGGAAAGATTGCTTTAGGTGAAAAGGGTTCTGTCTCTCTCCTAATCTGGAGCCAAACTTCAAGGGGACAGTGGCTTTAGTTTGGCTGCAGAGGAGTTTTATAATTTTGGAGCAGGAGCACCTGGGACCTAAGGGTAGATTCTTCAAATGAGGAGTTGAGTTCTGGTACCTAGATGTCTAGGAGGAGGCTGTGGGAAGTGGGTGAGGTCGGCAGAAAGGGAGATGGGAGAAGGTCAAATGCAAATACCTAGTTCAATATTTTTAAGAAGTAAAAGTATCTTAACCAGGATGGGGGTATTTAGAAGCCAAAACCAGACAACCCCAAAGAGGTGGAATGCAAGATGGGGAAACCTTCACACAGCAGGCACGAGGGGCTGTCCAGAAGGACAGGTAGAGAACACTTAGAGTTCACGTTATAGCCCCACTACACAGATGAGAAAGCAAAGGCCCAGAGGTTAAGCTCATACACTGGTAAGTGGCAGAGCAGGGTGTCAAACACACGTCTTTGAGCAGGACCTGCTTGTCCCTGAGCCTAAGGAAGGCTAGGCTGACAAGTAGGGAGTCCATGACCTCCAGGAACAGAGAGCCAAGCACACTATTACCCTTCCTTCTGCAATGGGTTCCTTGCCACCTAGCGTAGTTTTAATACTTCCAGATCAGCTCTGTTGCACTTGTTCACCAGCCACTGTCCTACCACCTCCCACCCCTTTCTTTGCAGAAGAAAATGAAAGGAGACACTTCTGGTTCAAGATGGCACATAGGAAAATCCTGAACTCACCTCCTTCCCTGGACACACTGAATCTACAGCTATATATGAAATAATTTCCTCTGAAAATAACCTAAAAACTAGCTGAACAATGACTATACATCAAACAAATCAGAAAAACATACATGGAAGCAGGTAGGAGAGGCTGAGACCCAATCTTACCCTAAATCCCACCCCTGGCACAACAATGCACAGCCAGGAGGGAACTCAAAACCTGGAGCTTCTCCCTGTGGAATGAAGGGTTTGAACTCCATATCAGGCACCTCAGCTTTTAAGACCTGCACCTGAGAGATGAGCCCCCAAAACATCTCATTCTGAAAACCAGTAGGGCTCACATCCACAAGACCCACAAGGCTATAGCAGTCTGAGAAATGGGTCATAAAGGGCTCATGTGCTTGGACTCATTCGCCCGAGAGCCCAGTGTGGAAGTGATCAATTATGCCCAGACTTTATGTGAAACAGGCTCATTTGATAATCTTAAAGCATCAACCTGGGGGCAGGTGTCTAACTTAACACACATCTAGGGGCATGCTGGAATACTTTCCAGGCACAGAGGCTGGTGGGCGCCATCTTGCTGAGTCCCAGTGTCTCCTGCAGGGAAACTTTTGCATGCGTCTGGTACCCCAGTTTTTGTTGCTGCCACCAGGGGATGCCCCTTAATCACTTGCCTCTGGAGGCCAGGGTGGCTTGCATTCCTGGGTCCCACAGGACTATAAAAATCAAATAGACAATTCTTGGCAGGCTACCACCCCCAGGACACTCCCCACACAGTAGAGTAAAACACACCCCCAGACTTTCTGTGAAAGAGGCCTATTTGCTTGTCAGGAGGTTGGCCTGAGGGGCAGGCTTCAGGTGTGGCACACATCTAGAGCCATATGGAGGTGCTCTCAGGGAATGTAGGCTAGTGGACACCATCTTTGCACTCTCCCTTTTCCTCACTATGGCTTTCTATATCTCCCAGAAAGGAGCTTATACACCATCTGGAACCCCCATTTTTGTGACTACCACCAGGGAACACCTCCAAATTGCCTAGTTCTGGTGGCCAGCAAGGCTTATGCTTGTGGTCTCACAGGATGGTATTTATTTGCATACTTTAAAAGCTTCTGCCTGAGGGTCTGGCTTCTAATCAGCCTGAATCTTGGTGCTGAGATCCTCCCCTTTGGGATACTGACAGGTCTTGGCACACACTCACCTACTGAGAGCTATTAAAAATAAAATAGGTTACTGGACAATCACAAAAGTTTGAGAGACAACCAACAGCTAGGACGGGGTAGAATTATAAGGTTCATCTCCTATACAAGGCCACTCTCTTCAGTCCTGGGAGATGTGATGCTTTATCAAATGCATGTAAACCAGCACAGAGAGTCAAAGAAAATGAAGAAAGAGAGGACTATTTTCCAAACAAAAGGACAAAATAAAACCTCATAAAAAGATCTTAAGGAATTGAGGATGAGTGATTTACCTGATAAAGTGTTCAAAATAACAGGCATAAAGATGCTTATCAAGCTCTGGAGAAGAAAAGATGAACAAAGTGAAGATTTCAACAAAGAGACAGAAAACAAAAGAAAAGATCAAATGGAAGTCACAGAGCTGAAGAATACAACAACTGAACTGAAAAATACACTAAAGGGGTTCAACAACAGACTAGACGAAGCAGAAGAAAGGACCTGTGAACTCAAAGACCAGGCAGTGGAACTCACCCAATCAGAGCAACAAATAGAAAAAAGAATGAAAAAAAGTGAAGATAGCACAAGGGACTGATGAGACACCATCAAGTGGACTAACATTCACATTATAGAATACTCTATCCAGCAAAGTTCCATTGAAAATTGAAGGAGAGATAAAGAGTTTTCCAGACAAGCAGAAGTTAAATGAGTTCATTACCACTAAACCAGGCTTACAAGAAATGTTAAAGGGACTTCTTTAAGCTAAAAATAAAAGATGATAATTGGTAACAAGAAAACATATTAAAGTATAAATCTTGCTAGTAAAGGTAGTGGATTAATCACTTATAAAGCTGTAGGAAGGTTAAAAGACAAAAGTAGTAAAAATAACTATAACTACATTAATTAGTTAAGGGATACACAAGATAAAAAGATGTGAAATGTTACATCAGAAACATAAAACCTGGGGGGGGGGAATACATGCAGAGTTTAGAATGTGTTCAAACTTATGCTGTAATCAACTTAAAATAGACTATTATAAATATAGGTTGTTACATATAAGCCTCATATTAATCACAAAGCACAAACTTATAACAGGTACAGAAAAGATAAAGAGAAAGGAATCTAAACATATCACTAAAGAAGATCACCAACCACAAAAGAGGAGAGCAAGAGAACAAGGAAGGAACAGAGAAGAACAACATAGCAGCCAGAAAATAATTAATAAAATGGCAATAAGTACATATCTATCAATAATTACTTTAAACATAAACAGATTAAATCCTCCAATCAAAACTCACAGAGTGGCTGAATGGATAAAAAAGCAAGACCCATTTATACGCTGCCCACAAGAGACTCACTTCAGACATAAGGACGCACAAAGACTGAAAATGCAGGGATGGAAAAAGATTCCACGCAAAGGGAAACCAAAAGAAAGCTAGGTTAGCTACACTTTTATTAGACAAAACAGGCTTTAAAACAAAGACTCTAATAAGAGAGAAAGAAACACATTACATAATGATAAAGGGGTCAATCCAACAAAAGGATATCACGTTTGTAAACAGTTATGCACCCAACAGAGGAGTACCTAAGTATATAAATATTAACAGACCTGAAGGGAGAAATAGACAGCAACATAATAATAGTAGGGTACTACAAAATCCCACTTTCAACAATGGCTAGATCATCCAGAAAAAAAAACTAATAAGAAAACATTGGATTTAAACTACGTGTTAAACCAGATGGAACTAACAGACATTTAGAGAACATTCCATCCCAAAGCAGCAGACTACAAATTCTTCTCAAGTGCACTTAGAACATTCTTTCAGATAGATCATATCTTAGGCCTCAGAACAAGTCTTAGTGAATTTAAGAAGATTGAAAACATATCAAACATCTTTTCCAAACATAATGGTATGAAAACTAGAATTTCAATTACAAGACGAAAAATGGAAAATTCACAAATATGTGGAGATTAAACAACATGCTACTGGATAACCAACGTGTCAAAGAAGAATTCAAAAGAAAAACTTAAAAATACCATGAGACAAATGAAAATAGACAGACAACATACCAAAACTTAATGATACAGAAAAAGCAGTTCTAAGAGGGAAGTTCATAGTGATAAATGCCTACCTCAAGAAAGAAGAAAAATTTCAAATAAACGAGCTAACTTTACACCTCAGAGAACTAGAAAAAGAAGAGCAAACAAGGCCCAAAGTTAGTAGAATGAAGGAAAAAAATCAGTGTGGAAATAAATGAAATAGAGACTTAGAAGACAAAAGAAATGATCATTGAAACTAAGAGCCGATTCTTTGAAAAGATAAACAAAATTGATAAGCCTTTAGCTAGACTCACCAAGACTGAATCATGAAGAAACAGAAAATTTGAACAATCTGATTACTGGTAAGAAGACTAAATCAGTAATCAAAAACCTCCCAAGAAACAAAAGTGCAGGACCAGATGTCTTCTCTGGTGAATTCTACCAAACATTCAAAGAAGAATTAATATTTATCCTTCTCAAACTCTTCCAAAAAATATAAGAGGAGGGAACACTTCCAAACACACTTTACAACGCCAGTATCACCCTGATACCAAAACCAGACAAGGATGCCACAAGAAAAGAAAATTACAGGCCAATATCTGTGATGAATAGAGACGTAAAATTCTCAACATAACATTAGTAAACCAAATTCAACAATACATTAAAAGGATCATACAACATGGTTAAGTGAGTTTTATCCCTGGGATGCAAGGATGGTTCAATGTCCATGAATCAATCAGTGTGATGCACCACATTAACAAAATGAAGGAGAAAAATCAGAAGATCATCTCAATAGATGCAGATAAAGCACTTGACAATATTTATCATTCATTTATGATAAAAACTCTCAACAAAGTGGGTATAAAGGGAACGTACCTCAACATAAGAAAGGTCATATATGACAAGCCCACAGCTATCATACTCAATAGTGAAAAGAAATGTTTCTTCTACAATCAGAAACAAGATAAGGATGCCCACTCTTGTCACTTTTATTCAACATAGTATTCGAAATCCTAGCCAGAACAATTAGGCAAGAAAAAGAAACAAAAGGCATTCAAATTGTAAAGGAAGAAGTAAAATTGTCTGTATTTGCAGACGACATGATATTATGTATAGAAAACCCTAAAGACTCCACAAAAAAAACCTGCTAGAATTAATAAACAAATTCAGTAGAGTTGCAGGATACAACATCAATATGCAAAAATCTGTTGCATTTCTATACACTGATAACAAACTATCAGAAAGAGAAATTAAGACAAAAAAATCCCATTTACAATTGCCTGATAAAGAATACAATACTGAGGAATCAATTTAACCAGGGAGGTGAAAGACTTGTATACTGAAACTAGAAGCCATTGATGAAATAAATTGAAGAAGACACAAATAAATGGAAAGATATTCTGTGCTTATGGAATAGAAGAATTAATATTGTTGAAATGTCCATACTACCCAAAGCCATCTACAGATTCAATGCAATCTCTATGAAAACTTCAACGGCATATTTCACAGAAATAGAAAAAACAGTCCTAATATTTGTATGGAACCACAAGAGACCTCAAAAGTCCAAAGCAACCTTGAACAAAGCTGGAGGCATCATCCTCCTTGATTTCATACTGTATTACAAAGCTATGGTAATCAAAACAGTATAGTACTGGCCTAAAAACAGACACGTAAATCAATGGAACAGAACGGAGAGCCAAGAAATAAACCCATGCATGTATGGTAATTAATTTACAACAAAGGAGCCAAGAACATACAATGGGAGAATAATTCTCTCCAACAAATGGAGTTGGGGAAACTGGATAGCCACATGTAAAAGAATGAAACTGTACCACTATCTTACACCATACCCAAAAATTGACTCAAAATGAATTAAAAACTTGAATGCAAAACTTGAAACCACAAAACGCCTAGAAGAAAACATAGGCAGCAAGCTCCTTGACATCAATCTTGGTGACAATTTTTTGGATCTGACACCAAAAGCAAAGGCAACAAAAGCAAAAATAAACAAGTGGGACTACATCAAATTAAAAGCTTCTGCACAGCAAAGTAAATCATCAAGAAAATGAAAAGAGAATCTACGAAATGGGAGAAATATTTGTAAATCAAATATCTGATAAGATTAATAACCAAAATATATGAAGAACTCATACAACTCAATAGCAAAAAAGCAAACAACACAATTCAAAAATGGACGGAAGATCTGAATAGACATTTTCCAAAGAAGACATACAGATCACCAACAGGTACATGAAAAGATGATCAATGTCACTAATCATTAGGGAAATGGAAATCAAAACCACAATGAGATATCACCTAACACCTGCTATTACCAAAGAGACAAGAAATAACAAGTGTTGCCAAGAATGTGGAGAAAAGGGGATCCTAGGGCACTGTTGGTGGGAATGTAATTTGGTGCAGTTACTATGGAAAATCGTATGGAGTTTCCTTAAAAATTTCAAAGTAGAATTACCACATGGTCCAGAAATTCCACTTTGGGGTATTTTTCCAAAGAGAATAAAAACACTAACTCGAAAAGATATATGCACCCCCTTGTTCATAACATTATTTATAATTGAAAAGACATGGAAGCAACCTGAGAGTTCACGGATGGATGAATGGATAAAGAAAAGTGGTGTGTATATATACAGTGGAATATTATTCAGCCACAAATAAAAGAATGAAATCTTTCCATTTGTGACAACATGAATGGACCTTGAAAGCTTTATGCTAAGTGAAATAAGTCAGACAGAGAAAAACAAATACAAAATACCACATGATCTCACTTACATGTAGAATCTAAAAAAACAGTGGAATTCACAGATACAGAGAACAGATAGGTGGTTGCCAGAGGTGGGGAGTGGAGGTGTGGGCAAAATGGGTGAAGGAGGTCAAAAGGCAGAAACTTCCAGTTATAAAATACATATTCATTGGGTGACAGCACGGTGACTATAGTTAGTAACACTATATTATATATTTGAATGTTGCTAAGATAGTAGATCTTAAAAGTTATCATCACAAGAAAAAACTTTTGTAACTATGTATGGTGACGGATGTTAACTAGACTTATTTGGTGATCATTCTGCTATATATACAAATAACTAATCATTATGTTGTACACCTGAAACTATTATAGTGTTATATGTCAAAATAAAATGAATGGGCTAAGAGGAGGAGCAGAGAGGCTTCCCTGGGGTCGCCCATCTTTGTGGGAGTGCACTATTCACGGTGAAAGAGCATCCCCTCCTCATGCAGGGTTTGGGAGCTGCTGGAGGTGGTCTCTCCTCGCTGAAACCAAATGAGAGGCATCAAGAGAAACATGTTTTTGGTCAGCAGGTGCCTGCAAGAATGAGGCACCTCCTCAGACAGCAGAAATGTGGATATGCCCTTCTGGGCAAGAAGGAAGAGAATTGGAGACGGGGTGACATGGTGGTGGAGCATCCTGCATTTCTGCTTGTTGGGGGCACCAGGGGATGTAGGCATGCTTGAGTTATCTCCAGGTGGTCCAGCTGGGATGGCTGCCCACCAGCATCTAGTATTTCACACATCATGAAACTGTGCAGAAGGGAGACCTTCAGCACAGTCTAAAGAATTCATCCATGTACCCTCTTGAGAGAGTAGCATTTGGGAACCCACTGAACTCAGAGTGTCAATCGTGTGTCAGTGTTAGCCAGGAGAGGAATGACAACCAGCCAGGAGAGAACTGCAAGGCTTTCCAAGTACATCCCTTTCCCGCTCCTCCATCCTTGCTCAGCACATTGGAACATCAATCTAAGCACTTCCCCCATTGCCAAACCAAGTAGTCAGAGTCCTAGTTCAGCCTATACTGGCTTGGGGGGAGGGGGTTGAGGGGAGGTGAGATTGACATTGAGTTTGAAATGGAAACTTTGACTAGATTGATTTAATAATTGTAAGTGAGCTGAAAGTGAAGGAACCTTAAAGTCATCCTTTATTCTCTCTTTTTCTCCCCCTACAATCAAAAGGAGCCTGTCAGCTCTACCTTCAAAACACGTCCATAGTCCAACCACTTTTCACCACTACACTGCTTCCATTCTGGTACAAGCCACCATTCTCTTTTGCCTGGATTATTGCAAAAAGCCACTTGTTTCCCGGCTCCCAACCTTGCCCCACTACAGCCTATTTTTAACACAGGAGACAGAATAACCTTATTAAAATGCAATTCAGATCATATCAGTCTCCTGTTCAAAACCCTCCAGTGGTTGCCCTTCTCATTCAGAATCAAAGCTGAGGTCTTTACATTGGCCAATATTGCCATACATGGTATGTACCCAACCACCCTCATTTCCTCTCTGATCTTATTTCCTTTAATTACCCTACAAAGACACTCATGTTCCAGCCACAACTGACCTCTTTGCTGTTCTTCACATTACCATGTGTGCTCCTGCCTCAGTGCCTTTGCATTTGCTTTTCCTCTTCCTAAAACTCTTTTTACCCAGATATTCCAAGCCTCACCCCCTTATCCCCTTCAGATCTTTGCTCAAATGTCACCTTCTAAATAAATCCATCCCTGACCATACTATTTAAAATTTAATTGCTTCTCTAGGTCTCAGCACTCTCCCTCCCATTTTCTTCTTTATTTTTCTACTTAACTCTTATCTACATCTAACGCACTTTGCTAATTGCAGTAGTGTATATTATGCTCCCAATTATTCACTTTGCTGCCCAATCAGGACTGTTCACTTGACTTGCTTTGGCCAATAAAATGTGAAAGGGAGTGATACATGCTACTCCTGAGCAGAAGCTATTAGAGCCATTGCACAGCTCCAACATCTCTTTTCCTTCTGCCATGAGATCAGCATGTCCCAGGGAGGGATTTCTCCTTGACCTTGAAGGAGAAGCAGAGCAGTAGCTAACCTACAAAGGCCATATAATGATGTAAACTTTGTCATTGTTTGTTTAGGTTGTTACCATCACATAACTAACTCTAAGCTAACTGATACACTTATTTATGATGCTGGTTTCTAAAAAGAAGTGTTGGGGCTGGCCTGGTGGCATAGAGGATAAATTCGCGCACTCCGCTTCAGTGGCCCGGGTTTCACAGGTTGAGATCCCAGATGCGGACATCGCACTGCTTGTCAAGCCATGCTGTGGCAGGCGTCCCACATATACAATAGAGGAAGATGGGCTCGGATGTTAGCTCAGGGCAGTTCTTCCTCAGCAAAAAGAGGAAGATTGGCAGCAGATGTTAGCTCAGGGCTAATCTTCTTCAAAAATAAAATAAAATAATAAAAATAAAAAAGTAAAAAGAAGTGTTCTAAGAGGACAGCCCCAAAGTGTAAATGCCAAGCAAGGCTCTACTTATATTTTGTTTGCTGATGTTCTGTTGGCCAAGGTTAGACACACGGCCAAGCTGAGAAACAATGAGGAAGGTGACTGCACCAGCACATGAGCATCACAGAGTATCGGTCAAAGGAACAGCCTCTCACAGCCATCTCAGGGAGTGTCTGGACCAAATACAGATTGAACATCTACCATCTCAAATTTATCACTTAATCCAAGCGTGAACCCCTCTGAGAGATCATTTCACACAAACCATCTTCGCAGGAGCCTGATTTATAAATGATAATGTGAATTTCTTAATTTTTCTTTGGAAATATGCCTATCTCAAAATTCAGTACCACATATATACAGGCAGCAGGTCCTTTGTGGCGGGGTCAACAGGAGACCAAATTGCAGGTCACTTGATGAGCAAAGAATTAGTAAAAATGAAACTCTGTCTTGTCAAAAGGGCATTTATAGCAAGCTAATAACACCTAGTATGTTATAAAGCATATTTCTATCTCAATCACTGGAAATGGCTATTAAAGTCAAAGTAATGAGGCCCCTGGCCAATGCTAGACAGAGAAACTGGATTTCACTCTCTAAATTTCTTCTTTAAAGACTTAATATGGGCCTGTGCAATTATTATTCCAGAATCAAATACCACCAGACTACCAAAGACACATCTTCTACTTGTTTGAATTTAAATCGATGGTTTCTGGATGAAATTCAAGGATCCTGTATGCTGATGCATCAGTTGTACAGAGTGATATTTTTGTACTTGTCTCCAGTACCTAAGGGAATGTACCCTATTTGGGCATAAAAATTTGAAAACAAGTTTTTAGAAACATCAGTCTAGCATCACTCTCTAAAACGTAAGGAAAATATAGAAAGATCATAGATGGAAAAATAAATCAGTGATGTGAGCCATGACTAGGGAAAGGAAGAAGAAATCTGAAAAATCACAGGGAAGAAAGATCAACAGGACTTGCTTTGGGGGTTGTATTGGATATGGGGCACAAAAAGAGGGAGGAAACAAAGAGGAGTCCAACATTTTTGTTTAGGGTATTGAAAAAATGAAAACTGAAAAGAAAATCATTTGGAATTGAATGGAAGAAATAGGATGATGAGTTATCTATGGACTGTGTTGAGTTTCAAATATTTTTATTCATTCAACAGATATTTTTTTGAGCTCCCACTATGTGCCAGTCACTGTTCTAAGCTCTAGGCTCCAGTGGGGAATAAGACAAGGTTCCTGTCCTCAAGGAGCTTACGTTCTACTTGAGAGGCAGAACGCAAACACAGAAGCATGTAAACATAAAGTAAGATAATTTCTGATAATTTATAAATGCTATGAAGAAAATAAAAATAGGAAATGGGATAGAGAGTGAATTGGGACTGATAGGGGAAGTGGTAACCACATTACTTGGGAAGGCAGAGAAAACCTGAGACCTGAATGATGAGAATGAGCTAGCAAAGGGAATATTTGGGAAAGGCATTCCAAGCAGAGGGAATAGCAAGCAGAAAGGCCCTGAGGTGGGAACTAGTTTCACATGTTTGAAAGTTGGAAATGAGAGATGAGGCAAAAGATTAGTTTGGGGAAGGTAGGCAGATAATCTAGGGGCTTTAAGGCACGGTGAGAAGTTTGGACTTTATTCTGATAGTCATGGTGCACCAGTGGGGAACGTTAAACAAGAAAGTGATAGGATCTGACTTAAAAGATCACTCGTTTTGCAATATATCAGTGTATTGAATCAACATGTCGTACACCTTAAACTTACACAACGTTATATGTCAATTATATCTGAATAAAGCTGGGGGGAAAAAGATCACTTTGGCTGCTCTGTGGGGGATGTATCATGAAGGAGCAAAAGCAGAAACCAGTTAGGAAGCCATCTCAGGATTCCAGGTAAGAGATACTGGTCTGGATTGGCGTGCTAGCAGCAGAGGAGTTGAGAACTGTCCTGTTGGTAGGTATGCTTTGATGGAAGACCCACTGATGGATTCAAGATGGACTGTGAGGAAAAGAGAGTAATGATGCAAGACTAGCACCTGCAGACCCCAGAGAGAGACACTGTGAGAGACGCTGAGAAGGAAGTAGAGAGATACACACACACACAGAATTTCACAGGCAGCAAAAGAAAGGATTGCAAGATATTCAAGACAAAGATATTTTCTGGGTATCTAGAAATATAGGACTAGAATTTAGGTGAAAGGTTAGGACTGGAGACGTAGATTTGAGACTTATTATCCTAAATATGATGGTTGAAATGTTCATGCACTCTAATAGACTATGCATAGAGCAGGAACAGAAAGTCATGCCAAAGGGAATATTCTTGTTTAGAAACTAGCAGGATGAAGGAGGGCCATTCACAGAGACAAATGGTCAGAGCAGGGAGAGAGTCAAGTGGGCTGAAGCTACACAGAGACAGACTCCAGGTCTCAGATGACTCTGTCTGCCAACAATGCCCAACACAGGGCCTTGTTTGTTGGTTTGTCTAATCTGAGACTCAAGAGAGCGTTTCTGAAAACTGAGGAAGTGCCAAAGGCCTTAGTGACCCAGGAGGATGAGGTCTTGGAAATGGCCAACTAATTTTTAAAAAGGAACTCTTGGCAACTGGTGAAAATGGAGTCAGTTAAAACAACAATGAGATACCGCTAGACACCTATAGAATGGCCAAAATACAAAACACTGACAACACCAAATGCTGGCTAAGATGTGGAGCAACATGAACTCTCATTCACTGTTAGTGGGAATGCAAAATGGTACAGTCACGTTAGAAGACAGTTTGGTAGTTTCTTACAAAAGTAAACACACTCTTACCATATGATCCAGCAATTGCACTCCTTGTGATTAACCCAGAGGAGTCAAAAAGTAATGTTCACCCAGCAACCTGCACATGGATGTTTATAAAGCCTTTATTCATAATTACCAAAACTTGGAAGCAATCCAGATATCTCCAGTGGGTGAATGGATAAATATACTGTGGGATATTCAGATGATAGAATATTATTCAGTGCTAAAAACAAATGAGCTGTCAAGCTGTGAAAAGACATGGAGGAACCTTAAACATTTATTGCTAAGTGTCAGAAGCCAATTTGAAAAAGTGACACACTGTATGATTCCAATAACATGACATTCTAGAAAACGCAAAACTATGGAGACAGTAAAAAGATCAGCGGTTGCAAAGCATTAGTGGAGAGGGAGGGAGGGAAGGATAGGTAGAGTACAGAGGATTTTTAGGGCAGTGAAACTACTCTGTAAGATACTACAATAGTGGTCATGTCATACATGTCATTATGCATTTGTCAAGACCCACAAAATGTACATCAACAAGAGTGAATCTTAATGTAAATGATAGACTTTGGGTGATTACGATGTGCCAATGTATGTTCCTCAATTGTACAAATGTACCACGCTGGTGGGGGTATTGATAATGGGGAGGTTGTGCATTGTGGGGTGGGAAGAGGGTACATGGGAAATCTCTGTACTTTCTTCTCAACTTTCCTCTTAACCTAAAACTTCTCTTTTTAGTTTATTAATTTAAAAAAAATGGAATCAGTAGAGTGATGTAGCCTGAAGTAAAAGGAAAGAGATGCCAAACCACAGCCAGAGAAATCAGTGAGATAAGCATGGTTGTTTCTATCTGTTAGCTAAACTCCATCCCTCTAGTTGCCCAGGCCAAAAACCATGGTGCTGTCTTCATTCCTCTCCTTCTCTCATATCCCTCATCCAGTCCACGAACAAATACTGTTGGCTGTACCTTCAAAATACATCCTTAAGCTAGTCACTTCTCCCCACCTCCATGGTCTTCTTCCTAGATTACTGCAGTAGCCTCCTAATTAGACCTCTGCCTTTCCCACCTTGACTCCTCAGAATCTATTCTCAGTACAAGAGCTGAGGGATCCTATTAAAACCTAAGCCCAAAGTCTTGCCTCCACTCAAAATCCCCCAAAGGCTTCCCATCCCAGGGTAAAACCAATAGCATTACATGGCCTAGAAGACCCCACATTGTATAGCCCCCCTCATTGCTTCCCTGTCAGTCTCACCTCACCTCCTGGCCCTCTCTCTCTGAGCTTCATCCATACCACCTCCCTGTGCTCTGGGGGTTTGCTGGGCATGGCCTGTGTGCTTCTTGCTCTTTCTGCCTGGAATGCTTTCCCCCAAGATATCCACATGGCTCACTCCCTCATTTCCTCCAGATCTTTACATATGTTGTCTTATTGGGAGGCCTTTCCTGTCTACCCTAAAGAAAATAGCAACGGCTCCCCCACCAACTACTGGCCAGGCATTTGCTATCTCCCTTACTTTGTGCCATTTTTCCCCATAGCATTTTTTCACTGTTTGGTATATTGTGTCTTTACTGGTTCATTATTTTATTGTCTGTCTTTCCTCTCTAGAACGTAAGCCTCATGAGGGCAGGGACTTTTATCTGTTCATGATCTGATCATCCATCTATGGTCTGAAAAATATTTGTTGGATGAATCAATGAATGAGCTAATAGAAGAAATTCTGAAATTTTAAAGGTGGATGTAAAAAAGAAATTGGAAAAGTGAGAGACTGAGGATGGTAAAATATCTCTGTCTTAGTCCGTGCAGGCTGCTATAACAGAATACCATGGACTGGGTGGCTATAAACAACAGAAATTTATTTCTCGTAGTTCTGGAGACTGGAGGTATGTAATCAAGGTGCCAGCAGATGCAGTGTCTAGTGAGAACTCGCTTCCTGGTTATAGATGGCCTTTTTCTTCATATGGCAGAAGGGGCCAGAGAGCTCGCTGAGGTCCCTTTTATAAGGGCACTAGTCTCATTCATGAAGGCTCCACCCTCATGACCTAATCAATTCCCAAAGGCCCCACCTCCACATACCATCCCATTGGGGATTAGGTTTCAACAGATGAAATTTGCGGGGGACACAAACATTCTGTCTATAGCAGTCTCCTAGCACAATTTTGCTATGTAATTTCAGAACAAATGGCTTATTGCACTATTTTATTGACTACAGAAGTTCTTGCCTCTTTTGATTATTCTGCACCAACTGACCAACCTGATATATGTTTTATATCTTTCACTTATATTTGACTTTTAAAGCTCATTTGCTTGATGCAACCTTTATGAAGTAAATTAAGTTTTTAGGATGCATGGAGTTGATTATAAATTCCAACAAAGCCTGAATTATAGAAGGTCTTTGTCTTTCAGTTGGTTATTTTTGGATGTCTTTGCTTGCACACTGCAATGCTGCAACCGTAAGGAAAAACAAAAAACTCTACACACTCTCAAGGACTTGAACACAAAACACTCACATTTAGAAAAACCTGATAAACTTTTCAAACTGCATTTATCATTAGTTTACAGCCGAAGAAAGTCACAAAAAAAAAAAGCCAAGCATGTTTACGGTAAGACATCAACTTGCTACAGCTAAGAGATTACAGAAAAGTGAGAAATCACTTGTCTTTCTTCTCAGTGCCTTAAACAATTGTGAAATAGCTTAAATTACACTTACTGAGCAAACAGATAAAACCAGCTTAAGGCATTTAACAGCACCACTAAAAGGAAAAACATTTATTGTTGCAATTCGGTAGTCCCACAGATATTTTCATTTTTATCTTTATTTACTTATTGTTAATATCATACTTAAGAATGAAAAGGAGGGGCCGGCCTGGTGGCATAGGGGTTGAGTTCACACACTGTGCTTCAGTGGCCCAGAGTTCACAGGTTCAGATCCCAGGCACAAACCTACCCATCACTCATCAAGCCATGCTGTGGTGGCATCCCATATACAAAGTAGAGGAAGACCAGCATAGCTTAGAGACCATCATCCTCAAGCAAAAAGAGGAAGATTGGCTATAGATGTTAGCTCAGAGCCAAGCTTCCTCTCACATACACAAAAAGAATGAAAAGGAAAACTTGGACTACTCCATTGAGCCACTTGAGAACAGGACCTAAATTCCAGGGTTTGCGATGCCCTTACAAATGCAGCTATTTCTTTCCAGCAGTTTTGTTATTGCCATCCTGTCTTTACCATCCCTTCAGACTTCCTTGTTTAGCCAGAAAATACATGGAACCTAGTAAAAAAATGAATGCAGTATCTCAGTACTCTCAATGTGAGAGAACACTAGAAGTTCAGACCCTGTGGTGTGCTGTGTAGCAATAAAACAGACATGAGGCTAAAAGTTGTCTGTTACTGCTATTAAGAACATTGCAAGGTAAAATCTCCTTGTATATCTCCACAGCCTGTCTCTATGGGAACTGAAAAACATCAACACATGACTTTGAAACACAGTGTTCCTCCCACTGAACACAATAAACCACAGTTGAGTTGGAGGAAATCTTTCATAGTTAAGTTGTTATCTATAGGTGCATATTTACTCTCATATTTCCTAAATTAGGGTTAGGGTTAATTAACACCTCTTCTGCCCTTCTATCCTCCTAATAGAACCACAATAATTAACATAGTGTGATACAGACACAGGAATCGACAGAGAGATGAATGGAACAGAAGATCCAGAAATGAGCCCATGCACGCAGACATACAACACACATATGTTGTGTGTGTGTTTAATATGTGGTATATCAAATAAAAGGGAAAAGAATGGATTCTTTAATTCTGTGTCAACAGGTATCTATTTGAGGAAAAAGATTAATTAGATCCCTACCTCACACCCTGTACTAAAATATATCCCAAATGGATTTCACACCCTTGAGTAAGGATTCTGGTTCAAGATGGCAACATTGGAGGCTCCTAAACTCACCTCCTCCCATAGATATAATGAATCTACAGCTAAATATGGAACAACTCCCTCTGGAAAAGATCCAGAAACTAGCTGAGTGACTCCCACATATTGGGCAAACAAACAAACAAAAAAAACCCACATTGAAATAGGTAGGTGAAGACAAGACACAATCTCTCCATAAACCCCATCCCTAGCAGAAGAATTTGTTGCAAACAGAAGAAGAAGATAAACCTCAAGAAACAGACCTTAACAAAATGGAGATAAATGATTTACCTAATAAGGAGTTCCAAATAACAGTCTTAAAGATGGCCACTGAGGTCAGGAGAACAATGCATGAGCAAGTGAGGATTTCAACAAAGAGATAGAAAATATAATAAGTACCATATAGATATCAAAGAGCTGAAGAATATAATAACTGAAGTGAACAATCCAGTGGAGGGGTTCAGCAGCAGAATAGATAAAGTGGAAAAAAGGATCAGTGAAATCAAAGACACGGCAGTGGAATTCACGCAATTACAGGAGCAGATAGAAAAAAAGAACGAAAAAGAGTGAAGAGAGGTTAAGTGACTAAGAGGCAACATCAAGTGTACCAATATTTGTATTACAGGGGTCCCAGCAGGAGAAGAGAAAATGAGAGAGGGAGAAAGTTCATTCAAAGAAATAATGGCTGAAAAATTTCCTAACCTGTGGAAAGAAAAGGACATCCAGATCCAGGAACTTAGAGAGTCCAAATAAGATGAACCCGAAGAGACCCAAACAGGACACGTTACAAATAAAATGTCAAAAGTTAAAGACAAGGAGAGAATCTTAAAAGGAGCAAGAGAAAAACAGCTTGTTATATAAGAGGGAAGCCCCATATGACTATTAGCAGACATTTCAGCAGAAACTCTGCAGGCCAGAAGGGAGTAGCACGAAATATCCAAAGAGGTGAATGAAAAAACTTCCAATGTAGCAAAGTTGTCCTTCAGAATTGAAGGACAGATACAGAGTTTTCCAGACATGCAAAAGCTGAAGGAGTTCATCACCACTAGACCAGGCTTCCAATAAATGTTAAAGAGACTTCTTCAGCTGAAACAAAAGGGTGTTAATTAGTAACAGGAAAACATATGAAAGCATAAATCACACTGGTAAAAGTAAACATATAGTTAAATTTAGCATCCTCTGATGTTGTCATGGTGGTGGATAAATCACATATAAATCTATCATGAAGGTTAAAAGACAAAAATATTAAAAATAACTATAACTATATAATTGGCTAAGGGATACACAAGACAGAAAGATATAAACTGTGACATACAAAATATGAAACATGGAAGGGTAGATATGTTGATCTTTATTATGCATTCTAACTTAAATTACCAGCTTCAAACAGACTGTTACAGATATGTTTTACATAAATTTCATGGTAACCACAAAGCAAAAACCTACATAGTAGATATACAAGAGAGAAAGAGAAAGGAATCTAAGCATACCCCTACAGAAAATTGTCAAATCACAAAGGAAGAGAGCAAGAGGAGAAGAAAGGAAAAACGGAATTATAAAACAGCCAGAAAACAATTAATAAAATGGCAATAGTAAGTCTATACTTATCAATAATTACTTTAAAGGTAAATAGACTAAATGCTCCAATCAAAAGTCACAGAGTAGCTGAATGGATTGAAAAGAAGACCCAACTACATGCTGCCTACAAGAGACTCACAGCTTTAAAGACACACAGACTGAAAGTGAAGGAATGGAAAAAGACATGTCACAAGAATGGAAACCAAAAGAAACTTGGTGTAGTTACACTTAAATCAGACAAAATAGACTTTAAAACAAAGACAGTAATAAGAGACAAAGAAGGTCACTATATAATGATAAAGGGATCAATCCAAGAAGAGGATATCACATTTGTAAACATTTATGCACCCAATATAGGAGTGCCAAAATATATAAAGCAAATATTAATAGACGTGAAGGGAGAAGTAGAGATCAATACAATAACAGTTAGGGACTTTAATATCCTACTTACATCAATGGATGGATCATCCAGATGAAAAATCAACAAGGAAACATTGGACTTAAATTACATGTTAGATCAGATGGACTTAACAGACATTTGCAGAACACTCCATCCAAAAGCAACAGAATACACATTCTTCTCAAGTACACATGGAACATTCTCCAGGATAGATCATATGTTAGGCCCCAAAACAAGTCTTAATAAATTTATGAAGACTGAAATCATATTAAGCATCTTTTCTGATCAGAATGGTATGAAATTAAAAATCAATTACAAGGAAAAAACTAGAAAATTCACAAATATGCAGAGGCTAAACTCTCTCCTGAACAACCAATGGGTCAAAGAAGAAATGAAAAGAGAAATAAAAAAATATCTAGAGACAAAGGAGAATGGAAATGCAACATACCAAAACTTATGGGATACAACAAAAGCAGTTCCAAGAGGGAAGTTTATAGTAATAAATGCCTACACTAAGAAAAAAAGAAAGATATCAAATAAACAACCTAAATTTACCCTTCAAGGAATTAAAAAAGAACAAATGAAGCCCAAAGTTAGTAGAAGGAAGGAAATAGCAACGATCAGAGTGGAAATCAATGAAACAGAGGCTAAAAAGACAATAGAAGAAATCAATTATGTTAAGAGCTGCTTTTGAGAAGATAAACAAAACTGACAACACTTTTGCTAGACTCACCAAGAAAAAGAGAGAACTCAAATAAATAATATCCAAAATGAAAGGGGAGATGTTACAACTGATATCACAGAAATACAAAGGCTTTGAAGAGACTACTATGAACAATTATGCCAAAAAATTGGACAACCTAGAAGAAATGGAAAAATTAAAAAAACTGCAACCTACCAAGACTGAATCACGAAGAAATAGAAAATCTGAACAGACCAATTATTAGTAATTAGATTGAATTCATAATCGAAAACCTCCCAAAAAACAGAAGGCCGGGACCAGATGGCTTCACTTGTAAATTCTACCCATCATTCAATCCTTCTCTAACTCTTCAAAAGGTAGAAGAGGATGGAACACATCCAAGCTCATTTTACCAGGCCAGCATTATCCTGATTTCAAAACGAGACAAGGATAGTACAAGAAAAAAAAATTACAAGCCAATATCCCTGATCAACATAGATGCAAAATCACTAACAAATATTAGCAAACCAAATTCAGTAATACATTAAAAGGATCATACACCATGAACAAATGGGATTTATCCCTGGGATGCAAGCATGGTTCAACATCCACAAATAAATCTATATGACACAACACATTAACAAAATGAAGGATAAAAATCATATGATTATCTCACTAGATGCAGAAAAACCACATGACATACTTAATATACATCCATGACAAGAACTCTCAACAAATTGAGTATAGAGGGAACCTACCTTAACATTAAAAATGCCATATATACAAGCCCACGGCCAATATCATACTCAGTGAAAAACTGAAAGGTTTTCCTCTAAGATCAGGAACAAGATAAGGATGCCCACTCACCACTTTATTCAACATAGTACTAGAAGTCCTAGCCAGATCAATTAGGCAAGAAAAAGAAATAAGACACATCTACATTAGCAAGGAAGAAGTAAAACTGTTTTTATTTGCAGGTGACATGATATTATATATAGAAAGCCGTAAGGACTCCATCAAAAAAACTGTTAGAATTAATAAACAAATTCAGTAAAATTGAAGGATACAAAAATCAATTTTCAAAAATCTGTTGCATTTCTATACACTAATAATGAACTATCAGAAACAGAAATTAAGAAAACAATCCCATTTACAATTGCAGAAAAAGGATAAAATACCTAGGAATAAATTTAGACAACGAGATAAAAGACCTGTACACTGAAAACCAGAAGACTTTGATGAAAGAAATTGAAGAAGACATAAATAAGTGGAAAAATATTCTGTCTTCATGGATTGGAGGAATTAATATTGTTAAAATGTCCACACTGCCCAAAACAATCTACAGATTTAATGTAATCCCTATCAAAATTCCAATAGCCTTCTTCACAGAAATAGAACAAACAATCCTAAATTTCATATGGAACCACAAAGACCTCTAATGGTTAAATGAATCTCAAGAAAGAACAGAGATGGAGGCATCACATTTCCTAATTTCAAACTATATTACAAAGCTAAAGTAATCAAAACAATATGATATTGGCATGAAAACAGACACACAGATTAATGGAACAGCATAGAAATCCCTGAAATAAACCCACACATATATGGTCAACTTGTTATGAGAAAGGAGCCAAGAATATACAATGGAGAGAGGATAGTCTCTTCAATAAATAGTGTCGGGAAAATTGGAGAGCCACATGCAAAAGAATGAAACTGGACCATGTCTTACATTATACACAAAAATCAACTCAAAATGGATTAAAGACTTGAACATAAAATCTGAAACTATAAAAATACTAGAAGAAAACATGGAAGGTAAGCTTCTTGACTTCAGGCTTGGCAATATTTTTTGGATTTGATGTCAAAAGCAAAGGAAACAAAAACAAAAATAAGTGAGACATCAAACTGCTTCTGCACAGAAAAAGAAACCATCATCAAAATGAAAAGGCAACATATGGAATGGAAAAAAATATTTGCAAATCATGTATCTGATAAGGGGCTAATATCCAAAATATATAAAGAGCTTAACTCCACAGCAAAAAAACCCGCGATCAGATTAAAATACGGGCAGAGGATACGAATAGACATTTTTTCAAAGACATACAAATGGCCAACAGATACAAAGGTGATCAATGTTATTAAGCACCAGGGAAATACAAATCAAAATCACAATGAGATATCACCTCACACCTGTTAGAATGGCTATTTTCAAAACTACAAGAGGTAACCAGCACTGGCATGGATGTCAGGTAAGTGCTGGCACAGATGTGCACTGTTGGTGGGAAGGTAAATTGGTGCAGTGTCTATGGAAAACAGCATGGAGGCACCTCAAAAAATTAAAAATAGAACTGTCACATGATCCAGCAATTCTAATTCTGGATATTTATCCAAAGGAAACTAAATCACTCTCTCAAAAAGATACCTGCATCCCATGTTCATGGTGGCATTATTTATAATAGGAAAGAGATGGAAACAATCTAAGTGTCCACCAGCAGATGAATCAATTAAGAAAATGTGATAATATATATACACATATATATATATGTGTGTGTATGATATATATACACACACAATAGAATATTATTCAGCTACAAAAAAGAAAAAAAGGAAATCCTGCCATTTGTAACAACATGGATGGACCTTGAGGGCATTATGCTGAGTGAAATAAGTCAGACAGAGAAAGACAAAGATGCTTATGATCTCACTTATATGTGGAATCTAAAAAAAACAAACCGAACTCATAGATACAAAGAACAGATTGGTGGTTGCCAGGGGTGAGGGTTGGGGGGTGGGCAAAGTGGGTGAAGATGGTCAAAATGTAGAAACTTCCAGTTATAAGATAAATAAGTCCTGGGGATGTAATGTACACCATGGTGACTATAGTTAACAATACTACATTGTATATTTGAAAGTTACTAAGAGAGTAAATCTTAAAAGTTCTCATCACAAGAAAAAAAAATTGTACCCATGTGAGGTGATGGATGTTAACTAAACTTGTGGTAATCATTTCTCAGTATATACATATATCAAATTATTATGTTGTACACCTTGAACTAATACAATGTTACATATCATTTATATCTCAATAAAACTGGAAAGATAAAAAATATTTTTTTAGAAAGAGTACTAAGTGACTTTATATGACTTTTGGATGGAAAAAGACTTTCTAAGCATTACACAAAGTGAGAAAATGATAGCATTGAGACATAAAATTTTATAATTTCTGTATGTAGAAAACCATAAGTAAAATTAAAAAGAAAACAACAAACAAGAAAAAAAAAATACACATACCTGGCTTACAAAGATGTATGTCACTATCCTGCCCCAATGGGAAAAGAGACTTAGGACATAAAAGGTTACACTCACTAATGAAAAAATACCTCTGTAAGCTTAGCTTCCTCCCCTGAAAAATGGGAACAATGATAATGCACAAGGAGCTAAGTGTTGGCCCTGCACTTGAAATTCTAATAAAAATGGTTTTATTCATTACTGTGTGTGTATATGCGTGTTTGTGTGTGTGTCCACATGCACTCGAGTGCATCTATGTAAACCAACTCTCCCACTTTGCCCAGAACTGATTACTTTTAAAACTGAAAATTTCGTATCCCAGCAAAGTCCTAGTCGGCAAATTTGGATGGTTGCTCACCCTACTACACACACATATAGCAACGGACCAGGAAGCTGTACACCAAGGTCTTAATAGCACTTACTTCTGGGTGGGAAGTGTATAGATGCCTTTTATTTTCTTTACTACGCTAGTTGTGTATATTCTAATTTTTTTCCATAAATGTATGTGTTCATTTTATGATAATAAGAAAAAAACCCACATTTATTCCAATTTGACACCAAAAAATTGAATACAGCCTCTAGAATGATTAATAGCTGTGGAATAATTTCCAAAATACAGAATGAGTCAAATATTAGCAATCACAAGATGAGAAAATCCTCTAGCCCCAAGACATGACCTGGTATCAATTTGCCAGCACTAAAGAAATGTTCCCCGTGCATGTTTGCTGAGCTTTCATGTCTTGACAATTAGCATGGAAAATACAGTATAAGTGGCTAAAAAAGGCAAGTTATGCAGTTACATGCACATGCAATGTTTTTAGTGCTGTCAGTAAAAACTGGAGATTCTCCATGCTTCTGTTCCATTTTATACAGTAACATTTGTGACGTCATCATTTCAAAGGCTATGGCTTACGTGTTAATACTTAGTCCATTGGTTACTAGGATTATGCAATGATGTGATGAACTTGATAGCATAAAGATGGATTTTGTGATTTATACTTAAATTGAGAAGTGTTATTCTTTCTATTTAACTTCCTTAAAATTTGAAGTGTTCCTCACTTAAATACATACCTTGAAGTATCTTTTTTTGGGGGGTGGTCGGGGAGTCTAAGAACTTTCATGAGAAGAAAAAGATATTTTCATTATTCTTTTAGTACCCAGGGGGCTGCAAGTTGCATGGAAGACAGATGTGAGAGGAAAGGACAAAGCGTGGGCCAGCCTCTTCTTGAGACTACGAAAAGCTCCTCAGTCTACACAAAGTTTCATCACTACCAGTGGGATCGTCTCACATTTCCTTATTTAGTGCCAGCAAGCTGTTAATGGCTTGACTAAAGTCTTTCCAGTTACTGTATTTTTGAATACTTCCACATGAGATTTAGAACGTCTAAGTTGTTAAGAGAAAAAAAAATATTTTTGGAACACTGGAAGCACACAAGATAGCCTCTGATTCCCTAAGTCTGCTTCTTAGAGCTGAACACAAAACACACACACACACACACACACACACACACACACACACACACA